>NC_083748.1:12007500-12215000 GCF_033458585.1 Syngnathus typhle
CCACCGAGCCGTCGCTTTGCGGGAGGTGCGTGTGGCTGAAGTAGTACAGGGGGTCCGTGTTGTGGACCCAGCGGGGGAACTCTCTGTTCACCACCGTCTCCGGGATGACCTCGGTGGCGGGGCTGGGCTCCGAGGCCTGCAGGCCCTGAGTGTGCGGCCGTTCCGTATACAAACGCGCCGAAGGGCTCTCAGGGTCCAGCAGGGAGAGCGAGCGCTGCAGCTTGGTCTCGTCCAGGTCCCGGCTGATGAGCGGCCTGGCTCCTCGGAAGCCCGCCGAGCCACCGCCCTGATCGCCGGCTGATGGCTGAACGTATGAGATCACCTCGATCAGTTCACCGTCCCGCTTGAAGTACACCTTAGACACGACATGGAGAACAGGGTTCAACAATTGCCGCTTTGTATATAACACTATACGTTCTCCCTAGAATACAAGTGTTTGCAAAAATTTTTCATTTTGAACAGGACCTCAAACCATCAATTCATTTGTACGAACACTCATAATTAATACAATAATTCCAAGCCCGCTTGGTGCTCGGTCCTTAATCACATTTTGGACCACTGACTGAGGAAAGGACGCCAGCGGCTCCAAACAAAACCACACTTGTCTGGAGCTTCTGGCCACCTGACAAACATATGGTGAGAAATGATCAAAACACTAAACAGCGTGAAGGGACAGACAGCACGACTCGTTTGGAACCGAACGGGAACCAAGACCAATGAGGCTGGTCAGCGCTCGTTTGGATCTGGCCTAAATAAGTTTCCCTGAATGGGGTAGACGACTGGTCCAAACATTTGGCCCATTCACCTATTTTTGTTCTTGCTTATCCTATCTCAACTGACCAAGTCTGTAAAAGAATACGCAAATAATTTATCTCTTGCAGTTGGAGCCACCTATTCATGTGCAAAGCTTCGTATTTGGTGCCGGATTACATCTGCTTTCTGGATCTGTTTGTAATTATAGTCAGCTTTTAAATGGTGATGCAATTTAGCATGGACAAAAGCATTGTGCTCTGTTCCACTCTCATGTGACAGCTTTCAAAAGAACTTGTGCTCTTGCCTGCTTTTCAAACCATCATTTCATAGTTATTGTGATGTTTAGAAAGTGCCTAACATAAAAGTGAGTGGCACACATTCAAAAGAGTTACTAGCTGTCTTCATATAAGCGACATTCTCTCATCAGAGCACTGTAAGGATCAAGGACAACTGAAGTCAAACTTTTTGTCTGGTGAGCAACTTTTAAGGAGGCAGCCTGATCTCACGAGAGTGAGCCAGCTCTTATGGTGCTTCAAGTAAATCTAAGCCAGCAACAAGTATGGATTTCGTTCCCATGACAATTAGGGATGGAGTGAAGGGTAGCTACATTTGGATTGCCAAATCAAAAGTTACTTCTACTTGAACCTTATGAATCTTCAACCAGCTTAGCTACCCAATCATAGGTGGAAAAGCAGGTTCTATCAAGATGTTGTATTACATCATTATAATCTGAACAAGAGCTTGCTCACAGGCATATATTCAGAAATAGGCGGCTAAAACAAGATATACAGTCCTTGTATGTGGTTGTCGCATTTCGCAGTTGAAGGACGGGCAGGGACTCTAGCTCACACAACCATTTAAAAGGTTTCACAAATACTTGATACAGACCTGTGATGAAGGCTTACGGTCAATACCTATTTTTATGTATCAGTTCCTGGTCTGAGTGGACCTTCTGTCCCTGCCCACTGTGAGCCTCTTCCTGCCCAGTCTGTGTCTCTATTCGACAACCTCCCTTCCCTTCAATAAACCCTGGTCCAAGCTGCATTTGGTCGCCCTGCTCCATTCATTCAAGACACCCTCATGCGCAAATAATAATGGGGTTACTGGTATCCATGGAAACCCAGCCACCAACGCTGAGCGTGCGCTATCGAGCGAGCGCCTTTGAGCCAGTACACATACCGCTCTGCTCCAAGCTAATGATGTTGCTTTTGTGGCAGCAAACACTACCTCAGTGACAAGATGGGTAAAAAGTATCGTGTTTGCTAAAAATAAATTGCCTGTATTACCATAGGTGGATTTCAGGTTCTCTGACCGTACGTATGGATCTGGGTACTCGCAAGTTCAACTACACTTGCGAGAGTCGCGACACTGCCGAAGGGGAGAAACAAGTTGTCACATTAAAGAAGACTCATTGGCCACAAAGTCCGCTCAGATTGCATAGCGGGGACCGTACACGCTGCCCCCTATGTGAATGTAAACGCTTCTGCAGCAATTCCTTAAAGGTCGGGCGGTATTCATATTTGTTTGCACTCATTATTGCTGTTTTCACACTCAAGGTAGCGACCCTTAAGGTGCCAAGTGTCGCTAGCGGCTACATAAATTCACTCAAGTGCATAGATCCATGGATCATAGCGACTGGAGGGACGCTGCTATACAATTTTCTTTCAGACCGAGTATGAATGAATAGTCACTTTCTTCCAATACACAAGGTTTCTTGACATCTTTTATTGTATGCACTTTAACAGACTTTATTAATCCCCCATTACTGTCCTGGGTTGTCTTCTGGAGTAGTTGTAGTCCCTGGGATGTGTCCCACTGAATTCCTTCAGATATTCATTATTACGGTTTAGACAGTCACCATAATGCTATTTAGACAGGGTCGGTCTCTGCGAGGAGATCAGGCGGTCGAAATGGAAATGGATTTGTCAACAAGACATCATGGGGAAAAGTATCAACGACATGAGACGAGCCACTCGCGGAAATCAGTGAGATGTCCCGTTAGCGGAGTGGGAGTTAGAACTAGCTTCTGGTTTTGCTTGTGTGATATGATTGTTTAAAAAAAAATAGTCCTTCACTCATCTATTATAGAACTTTCAGAGTAGGTAATGTATTTTTAAACTTGTATGACCAAAAACGCACCGGTGCGGCTTGACTTGAGCATTTGAGTCATTCAGTGACTGATCTCTAAACTCATCAAATATTGAATGGCCAACTATTGCGGCGGTTACTGCCACCCCTTCGCGGCGATGAATCTGTGGAAGTACCAAAAATATTGCTAGAAATATTACCCGTGCTCTCCATATAGGTTATTACCAATGGGAAATAGAAAGTATTTCGCTTTCATTTTCAACATTTTTCAAAGCTGTCCCTGAGCACTAAACAGGAGGATTGACAGCTTTCAACTTAAAAAAGGTCTCTGCCAGTGTTGTTGTTACCACTGCAGTTTTTCCCAATTTTTATTTACAAAGAGAACTCTACGGGATGAAAATGTCGCTTGTGACCAAAATAGATGTGTACGAGTGTGTTAAGTGCACTCCGTGTGGATTATATCAATTTATGGGACTTGTGAAAGCTGTGTTTATATCTGTCATTGATTTCCTTTGCCACATCTTTAGTCAGAATATCAGGGGAGACATTTTTGTGATTGTGTAGCATTTTGGGCTAACCTTGATGTCAAAACAGACGGCGGAAGTCAAAGTCAACGGATTTTCAGAGGATTGGTGATGGAATTGTCAACCTATGAGTCTTTCCAGGAAAAAAGAGACCATACTGTGTAGTTTAAATATATTGACATCATTCCAGGTCCATCCAATTACCTCTTCACATTGTGTTCTTTCCTTCGAACTGTTAAAATGTAATTTGTTAACAACAAAAACAACAAGAAAATGGAAGCACAAACACAGATTAATTTTCCTCATGTAATTATGTAGCTGCCAGAGGATGTCGCTCACTGTGATACGTGTCGAAAAAATAAACATTACATTTCCCACAGTGACACGGGCACATCGCTGTGCCCCGGCCGTGTGATTTTCCAACATTCAGCATGCAATTTATCATGAGAAAAACAAAAAGAAAACCGCAAACAACCAGACATGTCTCATGAACTTGCTGCTGAAAATAGAAAATTGCAGATAACAACGTAGTTCGTTTCCCTACCTGCTACGCTGGGAGGCAGAATTGTATGCTTTGGTTCTGTGCTAATAGCATTGATGCTATCAGCTGGAAAAAAAAGCCTGTTTGAATCAGTCATCCATCCCCAAAATATGAACTGGGGTTTCACTTTAGAGCGCCTTATTGTTGGCTATACCTGCATGCATGGAGAGAAGGGAGTCGAGAGAGGTAAAAAAAAAAAAAAGCCGGATTTTCCTGATCCAACCTTCCGCAAGATTCTTCTAATCATTTAAATCAGGCAGGTTTGTTAAAAATATTTTTCTCTGTGGTGTTGAAATGACAAGAAATGGTATTTTCACTTTCCGGGGACTTTAAGATTCTCGTCGGTTATGCATTTAATTGAGAAGGCAATAACGCAACTCAGCTGTATTTATAGAGCACTTTAAAAACAAGCACAGCAGCATATAAAGTGCCCAAAATAAAAATGAGACATAAACACAAAGACAGTTAAAACCTAACAACACAATAAAACCCTAAAACAATGCTCATCTTGAGTCACAAGAATAAAGATACGTGTTAAGATGACTTTTAAAGGTGGATAGAGAGAGAGATTGTCTAATGTTTGACAAAAACTCATTCCAAACGGGGGACCGGGAACGAAAAATGATTACAAGGCTCCACTTAGTCATCTGGTTGGCTGATTTGAAGTCAGTAAAAACAAAGTCTAGACAACTTAGAAACTTGTGTTGGACCATGAAAAATAAAGTTTGCATGTACAGCTAACTGCTGCAAGTACAAAGTAGCCAACGCGTGACTGAGCTTCAACGTCTTGACTCATGACTTGCATAACCCAAATGAACACAAAAGCAGCAGTGACGCTAAATATGGCTGCAGGGTGATGTTCATAAAGTGTGAGGGATGGCTCTTGGAATGCTATTTCTTTCTTTGTTATTGAAACAGAGGAGCGGGCTCAGTACAGCCAGCCGGGCCGCTGTGCTGTCGATCACGTTGACTGTCACGGTTATCAACATCCACCATCGTCTGGTTACTCTGCCCGCGATCAGCAGGTCCACGCCAGCATCGTCATGCCGCAACGCCAACATGTTCAATTCTCGGGAACAGTCGGCAGACATTAAACTCACGCCGAGCTCGCCTCTCAAATGGGACGCTCGGGGGATGACAGCGGCAACACTCGGAGTTTTTCTCCCTTTCTACCGACAGCAGCTGCAGTTCCGAAGGTATTTTCTGCAGTGCGGGTTGGTGCGCTGTCTTGCATGATAATTATTTGTCTGAGGAATGCGGACGATGCCACACTGTGAGGGCACGATAAGTTGATGAAGTTTGGACTCATCTCAGTCTTTGCCACAGATGCAATTTGGACGCAAAGCACCAGCTACACTCACAGAGCACCTTCCGTCCCGATCCGATCGCATGATTATCAGCTGATCGGGAATCGTTCGCTGAATTTCCGATAGTTATAAAGAGCTTGCCGAAAGTGAAATTAGAGATTCAATAGGCGGTGAAAAGGATCGTCGCAACAACTTCATCAGTTTTCTTTCATATTAATGAGCATCTTTATCGGCCATCGTTTTCAATCAGCGCATGCTTTTGCGCTGAGAATGTGCTAATCAGAGGCACTGGGAGGCCATTAGCGCTGACATCATCATTATCATCATCATGGCAACGCGTTTCAAAGAATGAACACAGCCGACCTGTTTTGAATTTACACAACAAGGTAAGCGCTCTCTCTTTTCTTTTTTGGGGGGGGGGGGGGGGTGATTTGATGGTGGAGTCGACACGTGTTCAGGGTGTGAAAAGTATTCACGTGACCCGAGTGGCATCACCATGGTGCATTCATGGAAAATACTAATCATTATTTTCATCAAAAGGACGCGAAGCTTTCTGTAAATTGAGATGCGATGAAAGGTCGCCTAGCAACAGGGGATCATTTTTATAGGAAGGCAAACAAGCTCGTTTGCCGCAACAGAAAAAGTTAGCTTTCACGCGAAATATTTTATTTATTTATGTGATTGGAGATAAAAACATTAGATTCTTGTCTCTTGTCAAAGCCGCCATGTTTAGTATATGTCTGTCCTCCATTTATTAATGAATTAATGAAACTTTATTTCTTCACACCATCATTCCTATTTCTTTCATATACGTAACATGACATTTCAATAGCATGAGGAAAAGGGTCCCCGAGTGAAGCTAAGTATAAGCTGATATAACGAGGCCCAGACATACAGACTGACGGACGGAGACACTCATTAAACACACATACACACTCTCAACCCAGCTAACTACGGAATGCGGATTTAATTATAGATTTGTAAAAGATAACTAAAAATATGTTTTTTAAAATTGGAGAGAGAGGGCATGACCTTTAAGGCTTCATCCATTTTGGTCCAAATCTGAGGTCCCCTACAAGCAACACACATCCGCGGTATTTCCCTAGGATGTGTGTTTTAATTCTCGTCTGACGAGAATGCTGGGGTCTAGTGATGGGGATGAGACTGCATAGTATGTGGTTGCTCTTTTTCACAACTTGAAACATGCATTATGAAATTCATTCAACTCAGGTAGTCTTAGTAACTCAAAATGGCCGAAGAGAGGGAGAGATGGAGAACTAAACTCAGACCAAGACAGAGCCCTAATGACTTTCTTTTGTAGAGATTTTTTAAGGTGACTAGAGAAGGTGTTACCCCACATGATACTGCAATAGTTAAGATGAGGTTCAAATAGAGTTTTGTATAAAATAAGGAGTATTGACTAAGGAAGGAAATGTCTGACTTCGTCAAATAAACCAACATATTTTGATCATTTGTATACAAGGGGATCTATGCGACATTTAAAGTTGAGCGAGTCATCTACGAAGACCCCAAGGAATTTTGTGGCATGCTCTTTATTTCTTCCCTTCTAATGGCAATCTGTTTTTAAACTCTTTATTTGAATTAAAAATCATGTAATTGGTTTTACTTATGAAGACAATTTATTGCATCTCAACCAATCGTCGACTTTAATTAGTTCTGTATTTACAGAATCTTGTAAGATTTTTAACCTTTAGTGTGATGCAAATAAATTAGTGTCGCCAGCAAATATAATTTTATGAAAGATTGTGGAGGAGTTTACAAAATCATTTATGTGCGTATAAAATAAATAAGACTGGCTCCAAAATAGATCCTTGGGGGCTAACAAAGTCTTGTTTAGCTCCATGTTTTTTGGATATGTCAATATTGAGATCACCAAGGAGGGTGCAGTCTTTTTTCAGGTTGTTTACTTTGTGCAAGAGATCACTCAGCTTGGAACAGAAGGTATTTAGAGGAGAGTCTGGAGGGTGATAGAAATGCACACATCTTTACTCGGAGTGTGTTTTTAACAAACCCCTCCACCTGTCCTATCTGTTCTTAATATGTAAATTATATCCTTCAATGTTGAGTAGTTCCACACAATGTCATGGTTTCTGTCTGTGCAGTAGTTAACTGGAGTCGTCACACAGAACACCCATTCACACATAAACGTATACACACACTTAACACACACAAATGAAAGCACAGTCACATTGTAGCACACTGTGGTCTTAGCTTTTAGTCCGCAAATGTCCTTTAGAAAAAAGGAGAAGAAAAAAGAGAAGGGTGTCACGAATCAGATGGAGCAGGGTGACCAAGAGCAGCTTGGACCAGGGTTTATTGAAGGGAACAACTAACAGACTCGGCAGACTGACATAACTTACTAACAAAACCAACAACAGGACTGACCGACAAAGACGTGAACCAAAAAGACATGAAGACATTAACAATGATCCGACAGGGGCGCGACACCCAGACAGGACTTAAATACAAGACAAGTAATGAGAGGCGGGTGACTGTGATTAGTACATTGATTGTGAGTTGACACAGGAAGGGAGGGGCGAGTACACAGACGGACAGAAACCATGACCTACATATAATAAAACAACCAGGGACGGGTCGTGACAAAGGGAATAAAAATGAAAAAGCAACTAAAAAGTTCCCCACTTCCACTTTCCGCCTGGTTAGGGGAAAAAAATATAAATAAATATAAATATATATATATATATATATATATTCTCAAGAGCTGACAGGGTTTGGTTGAAGTCATCAGAGATCGCAGTTTGGTGAGATTCGAGCTGATTTGCGAGGGAGATTTCCGGGTTTTGCTTTTTTTGGTGGCATGCGCTGTAGTTTAGAGTTATTCAAATGAAAATCAGGCTGCGTCGAAACAAAGTTTGCGTTATCTCATAGCATGTCGTCTGAATGGCACAAAACCAGCAATCTCGTGGCTTCAGCTCTTTCTGAAGTGTTAAAAGGATTTAAAAATCCATGAATCTGTCGATGACAAATTCCACGTTTACTTGAATTACCGCAACCCATTCTGCTGCTGCTCTTATGGGCAGCTCAAGACGTTCTGTGAACAAGTGTCCACATTTAAAGCGTGTCAAGAATGATTTGCATCATTCCAACGCAAACATGGAGGAGATGTGATGTAGAGAAATATTAAGATGTCAATGAAAATGTAAAACACACACTCTCACAAGGTTTGACTTCCTCCCGTGAGACACAGCGAGTCCTTTACCCACAGGTGTTCTCGCTCATGCTGGCTGATTAAACCTCTTCTCGTGATTTAGTGCGTGCATGCGTGCACGGGCCACATCCTCTGGAGTGAACAACATGTTTGGCTGATGAGCTTTTCTGACAAAAACACTCGATGAAGTTGGCTGACTTTTGCGAAGTTGCAGCGCACACTATTTATAATCCGTGGGCGTGCACGCACACTTTGGAAGAACGCTGATAGCACAATTGCTTGGAAAAGCAGACAATGGTGATGTGTTGTTATTTCTATGGCAAGTGATTGAGCATGCTCCTTGTTCAATCAGCAAGTAGCAAGCAGTAGATATCTACTTCTCCCCCTGCACTTATGCACAAGCAGTAATTGCTCTCCCTGGATTTTTATTTTTGGAGAGAACTCGCAAAACGAGAATTCAGGCTTTTGTATTGCTCAAACTCATCATGGTTCCACTTTGACGTAAGCCTTGAAAGTTTGATGAACATGAGTTAAAAGGTGGACCCTTTGAAATGAGTCACCTGTCTGTCGTATTGCACTGGATATAACTCAAAAGCAATAAAATCTCAGGTAGCTTAATGCTAACCGTTAAAGAAAATGCCAGAGACGGGCTAACATTAGAATCTTACAACGCTTTAAGAAACGGCCATTCAAAGACTAAAGGTTGATTTGACACCATACTCGTGAAACTCCAACCTTGGCTTGAAGCCTTGATTGAAAACCCAAACTAGAAACTCTCACCAAGACCTGGAAACCAGGAAACCGGGATTATTTGCTTCGCTTCATCAAAACTGTGAAGGTGAGTTCCTTTCACACTTGGTCCACCGATTCTTTTAGTCCACTCACATCACAGAATTTTTTTGTGGTCGCCATGGCAACCACTCAATTCCTTTTTAAAAGTCAGCGTAGCATGTGGATGATTCCACCTTTGTTTTCTTAAAGTCAAATTATTAAAGCAAGCCATGTGAGCATTTATTTAATCTACCTTTTTTGACATCAAGCTCCCTTTCAGTTCCGTATACTTACTTCTTTGTCTTAACTCATTCCAAGGCACGCACAGAATCAATTCCAAGGTCTGATGATGTCTTACAAGAGCATTTTTTTTTCCACTACTGCCTTTCACCTTCCTAAGACATCGTCTGTGCTGTCAGCGTATTGTGGGGTCGGACCTTTACGTTCTAACAAAATGGACTCTTGAGCATCAGCAGCAGTGACAACTCACGGAGGGTGCGGGCTTCCCTCCCTTGGCGGTGCAGAGCAGCGTGAAGTTCTGGGCTTGATATCGACTGAACGGCGCCGGCGTGTTTTCGGCCACCACTGAGATGTTGTTTGGAGGAGCTGAAGGAACACAAACAGCAAGCGCACACATAAATTCAACATATGACTGTCTGAAAATGTTGGAACCCAAAATTGACAGCCCGGTTCTAGCTCGTACCCATCCCATGAAGCTTCTTGAATAAACCAATTTGAAAGCCTCACACCCGCGGAGGCTGCTTAAATGGCAACATGAATATTTGAAAGCTGATTCAGGGAAATATCTACCGAGAGTCAAGGGCCGAGAGTTTATTTGCGCAGTGGGGAGAGCGGGGGCTCGAGGAGGCGGGCCCATAAATAAAAAGCATCCTTCGGCTTTTATGAGCTTTTTTTTTTGCTTCGATTTTATCGAGCGGATCATTGAAGCCTCCCTCGTTCGGAAGGTTGACGCAGTCACTCAGAAAAGCTCTCATCTGATAAAACTATGCCGTCATGAAACAATGAACCAAGATTTCAACCTTCATTTGAGACACAAATCCAAGTTTGATAAGCTACTTTGAAATTGCAATCTGAAAGCTTAACCCTACTCAGGCTGTCTTGAAACTCAAATTTGAAACCCAGGCCAGGATTTGATGAAGTGACTCGGGTTCTTTGGGTTTCTCGTCAGAGACGACCATCCGGCGGCCCCCGCGGGATAACGAGAAAAGGTCACGGAAGCGGCTTTAATGCGTAAATCTATCAGGTGCTTTTAAGGAGACATGTCACAGGAATGAATTGATTAAAGACAGTTTGGGGATTTGGCCGCTGGGCCGCATGCCTCATGCGGCCGCACCCCTTAATTGCGTATTGATGGCATTCATATCCTTGTAAATTAACCTTAGGACACTCCATTAGCTTCCTGCCAACCCGGCGTAGCGCGACCCGCCAACAAAATATACTTAACGCAAATAGAGACACAACACTGGCTCCTTGACTTGAAGTCTTATTTTGAAACCATGTGCCGGCACAACCGTGACTGAAAACCTTGGTTTGAAACCTCAAGCCTTCTTTCAAAACCCAGGTGGAAAGCTCACCTTACATTCATTCCATACTGTACTGGATGCAAAATGGCTCATTAGATTCTATTTGGCTCTTTAGAGGAAAGAGTTTTCTCATGAATTTGATATTAATATTCATAATACCAACAATAACTATTCAATCCCAGCCTTGGCAGGCCAGATAATCATTTCTAATCCCCTGAC
The DNA here is from genome assembly GCF_033458585.1 of Syngnathus typhle. Taxonomy (NCBI): domain Eukaryota; kingdom Metazoa; phylum Chordata; class Actinopteri; order Syngnathiformes; family Syngnathidae; genus Syngnathus; species Syngnathus typhle. The sequence goes on from NC_083748.1 coordinate 12,018,438, forward strand.
AAGTACCTTTGCCAGGAAGCCTCCACAGCGCTCTTGACTTGTTGCCGCATAAACTACAGGAATGAATAATTGATCACGACACGCTCTTGTTTTTTCCACCACACGAGGCCGAGCGGCACCGGCAGAATAATAGCCCGGGCGCAGATTCTGGCGTTTGTCCGAGTCGCTCCTTCAGCTCTGCGACTGCGTTCTTGCCTCGATCGGGTCGGTTCCTCGGCAAGTCATGCACTCAACCCGCATCGCAGTCAGTCAGAACGCAACCGACATGTTCAAGCAGCAGGGCCGGCTGTGCAAAACAAGATAAAAACTTCTCTAAGAAAGGGAGATTTCAAAAGGCCAGAAACTTTTGGGAAAAATAAATCTTTAAACGTTGAAGCACGAATTTAAAAATTCCAACTCTCGCCTTCCGCCGACATGATGAAAGCAGCTCGGCTTTCATGCAGCGCAGAGGCAGAAACATCTCGGCTGGAATCGCAATTGTCTTTGCTTCTGATATTTTCCCGTGAATTGTTAATCACGTTGACTCGCATCAGGTAAGCTCTTGTGACGCCGCCTGCGGATATGACATTCATTTGTCTTCTCTGTTGGCTTCAAGACAGAATTTATTCAAGACTGTCACAATGTCTCAGGAGCAGTACATTTCTGTCTTTAAGGCTACATCCCAAGGCATTTCCAAACTCTGCCTTAAACCATTACACTGGTTTGGAACTCGATGACCAGGCTTGAAGACCGCGGCTAGACAGTTACAAAATAATATTTGAAGAATATACTTGACGAATAAATCCCTCAGTAGCAGTCAACAGTCGTATTCCGAATAAAAACATCCACGGCAGCAAATGAATTAATTTGTGGAGCTTTTTTGCCTTGGTTTTTGCCCAAATCCTGCTATCTGAACATGCCATACTGGTTTGCTTTGTGAAAATGGCTGCTGCGCCACAGGCCGTTTAAACAACAAAGCTGAGCTGGCGGTGGCCAAAGACGTGAACGTGCACAATGCAGTCAAGATTCGCATCTAGGCGGAAAGCTGCTCTTTTGGATCCTTCCTAAAAGCCCCATTTGTGTCCTTGCTAACGGTCTCACAATTTACTGTGTTTATTGACAAGCTGGAGGCGACTTGTTGCATCTTGCGTTATTCTCGTATTCTTTTGGGAAGGTGCACGCCAGCGACAGCTTGCGTGCATGTTGTTGGCAATTACCAGCCACGCCTCATCGAGGGAATCCTACACGCCCGCTTTGGGTGCGCAGGTGCAGCTGATGTGATTTGAGCAGATGAGAAGCACCGGCTATGTTTTCATTAACACCAATAACTCCGGCTGCCCATCTTATATTCTTAAATGAGAGCATATGGGCACGGTGCTGCCGAGATGATTAGTTCTGGCTTGGGATTCAAATGATGGTTTCCCCGCAAAAATGGAGCAAAGCAGACGGGATGTTATTGGAAGCTCATAGTTGCACTCTGCAAAGCAGCCCGTGGATCGAGGTCATTGGTGAAAACAATCTTCTTTGTAACTGAAAACAAAATATATGCTGTGATCACATGTCTTCTTTCATGCGCCTACTCAGAGGACCTTGGATACAGAAAGCTGAGAACTATTTTTATTCATGTGATGACAAGGTCTATCAAGATGTGGTTTGCAATTTATGTTAGTACCTACCGTAATTTTCGGACTATAAGTCGCGTTTTTTTCATAGTTTGGCTGGGGGGGCGACTTATACTCAGGAGCGACTTATATACATATATATGTTTTTTTTCACTTTTTTGGGCATTTTATGGCTGGTGCGACTTATACTCCGGTGCGACTTATAGTCCGAAAATTACGGTATTTATTTCTGCGCAGGTCATTCTCAGCTGCTTGCTTAACGTTCAGCTAGTTGTGGATTTATGTGTCATGTGGTGTGGATTTATCTAATGTCATAAAATGGCCGTGGCTAATAGAAAAGATGAAATTGGTGTCAAGTGAGAGAAGGCTATCATCACAGTCAACATATCAAAAAATATTTGCAAGACATTTATTATATTTTTGCATCTTTTGTATTTCTTAAGCTTTCATTTTATTTCATTGTTTCTCTTTTGGTCTTTTGGGTCAGATTAGCCTTGGCCCCAATGCATTTCAGTTGGTGTCAGTTCTATTTTTCTTTTTTGAACTCACTGATCAGTGATGGTGAAAATCCTGATGGTGTCAACCCTCATTCAAGTTTAAGTAAATACACAGCGGCCACTTGGTTTCTATAAGACGACTGTCGGCTTTCATGCGGCCGCGTGGGCCACTCGGCAGCGCAGTCCTTTTGCCCCAGCATCCATTCCGCTCACTCCCTTCCATGACCCTTTTCACCTCCTCTTCTTCGTCCTTTTGCTCTTTTACCCTGACATCAATCGGCATGAAAAGAGGAAAGGGGGCGGAGGGTGGGGGAAGCACGTGGCAAATGGGATGGGAACAAGAGAACATTTATTGCTCCCGCGAGAGAGCTTCCTCTGGACTCGTAATTAGGGGCTTAAAGGTCCAGAGACAGCTGGACTCGCAAGAAACACTCCCAACATCCCCCTTGTACGAAAAGCCTGGCCTGTACTGCTGTCTCTGGGGCTTCATTCAAAGCGGCTAGCAGAAATAGTCATCCATGAATGACATATAGATGGGGCTAGATCATTCATAAATCAGGGAAAACAAAAAGTCAAGTTGATATGTGTGTAAAATATTTAATATCAGTCACACAGTGGCGGGCGCCTCCGAGAACTTCGCCACTCACCAGCGGAAAACCCGGAAGTCTGTCTTTGTAAATATTTGGTGAGGCAGATTGAAGAACAGAACCAGCTCAACCCTGGAGTGCGTAGAAGCATCAGCACCGTATCCCCGAATGGATGCAGGCGTATTTATCTTTTTTAGTGACATGGCAGCGGTTTTATGTTACATGTCCCTCGAGGCGTGAGACCAAAGAGGTGTGTCGCCTGTCCGCAGAGGCATCAGGAGCGGGGACCCGATCACACTTGGCAAGCGCTCGCCACGGATGCCATTACCTGCCGAGCTTGGCGACGCTGATGCTAAGAGACAAAGGACCTGGGCAGTCTTAAGTGTCCTTCAGTCACAACACTGCCTCCACACCCAATTTGTGCTTCTTTGTGGTTCCTACGTACGATAATCAAAGGTTGGAGGAGAATTGGAAACTTTGGAGATTCTCTTTCCTTTGGCAGATGAGAATTGCAGACACAAAAGCGAATAGATGGGGTCAGGGTGTCGAGCGGAAAGAGAAATATCCATTACTGCACTTTAAGCAATTAGAAATTCAAATTGGCAAGTTAATTGACTCTTTCACCTAATCCATTCAAAGTTAATTGCTTGAGTCTTGAGCCAGTTGTATGATCCCGCAAAATCTCACAGGCCGGAGGATGTGAGGCAAGTTGGGGAAGACGGCCACGGGCCATACCGCTGCTCCCTGACGTTCGGCTACATGCTAATCACTCGACGGAGGAATGCTCAAGACGCAGTCGGGCTCCAAATCCCATTAATCTGAGCAAAACAAAAGCCACAGCCGAGAGGCTTCTGTCGCAGATTCTGGGAGGGCAGACGCTGGAATCTGAACATTGGAAGCCTGAGATAGAATAGACGTCAACAGACCTCATCTTAAACCGGTCCGACTTGAGGGGATATTGTTTCCCATAGGTCAAAGCCTCAAATAGCAATTTAAGGACCACCGGCCGCTTGGGTTACATATGACGAGTGACTTGCATGTGAATTGATTACGGCCGTGGAATTCCAGTGAGCTTGCGAGCAACGCGCCTGTGTGCTTTGGATTTTACTCTTGAAGAAAAGCGTCCATGTGTTCATATAGGAGAGCATATGGTGGCACCGAGGCGTCACTGAGCCACGGCAGATGCTTCGCTTCCCTCAAGTGGACATCATTTTAGGACACTTGCGGCGCTCGCATGCAACGCTAGTCCGCAAATGCTGCTGGTTCGTAGGGAAATGACTACTTCCCCGCGTCACAAAAGGAATTAAGCTAGGGTTGTCAAACATACGCAAGGAGGGTCGATCAGGCCCGCGTTCAATCAGGCCCGCAGGATAATTTAAAAGTGATAAAATGCAAAAAAGACACGGAATTGATATTTTTAATAATATGCAATTCATGGATTATCCGCTCTGGGGCACACTGTTTTGATCAGAGTAGAAGACAACATTGTTTTGATCAGACCCAACACAGCAGACGGTAGCAATGCACCAATTGCTGCTTGTTAGAACGTTGTTTCCACCCTGGTCTCTACCCCTCCCCTACACCCTCATTAGCCAAAATGTCATTATCCAAACGGAGAAAAGCAGATACGACTGTAGATTGTAGATACGTTTTTTTTTTGAGTTTTTCCTTGCCCTCCTGGGAGTTTAAGATCAGGGGATGTTTGAGAATAATTGTCAATTTTATGTATATGTGAAGCCCCTTGAGACTTGTTTGTGATTTAGGGCTGTATAAATAAACTTGACTTGACTTGAAAGTTTCAATGAAAAATGGACCACGTCCTATTTATTTATAGATAAGCACGGAAAACCTTTGTGATTGGTGTGTTTGCAACAAGTTTCGGTATTAAAGGAATATAATATTCAACGCCACTATTAGACTCTTTGCAGGGAAAAATATGACGTTCATTAAATTTCAACATTTTCTTAATGTTCTTGTGCTTCTTTACACCCAAAAAAAAGCAAGGACGTGATATTTTGGTTATTTATAGCATAGTATGGTATTTTAATGGTCCGGCCCACTAGACATCTACCGAAGCCGTATGTGGCCCACAATGTGAAATGAGTTTGACACCCCTGAATTAAACTCTTCTAATATATCGATAATCACATTGTTTTTTTGATGCTTCCAAAAGAAGACCATTGTCCTCCTCAATATAAAGTTTGTTATTGTTTAACCAGTTCTCTAAATTGCAAAGTTAACGTAGCTTATCTGTCTTTGTGGGTTTGACGGTCACAGGATGTTCGACGAACTGAATACCTGAAACGGTGCCATTCTCCTTTTCCCGATTTTATCAAAAGCATAATCCTTGAACCCAAATTCAAGTTACTTGCCTAATTGGGTGCATACTGGTGATTTGCCAGGTTTGCTTGCGCTACATGCAAAGAAAAATAATTGCTCCAAAAAAACAAAGCAAGCGGCACACTTCTTTGAAAATGCCGCTTTTCAAATGTACTGTCAAAAGGCTTGTCGAGTCTTCTTCAAGTCTAAAAGTCAAGTCTTGTATTATTTTTAGCTCAGCTACTCCGGTGTTCTAAAATACACGAGATTGAGTCAAGTCACATGACTCCAGTCCCTAACCTTTTTGCAATGAGGACGAGGGGGACAAATGCCACTTTGAAGGCTGAGAGCGGACAAAAAAGAGCTGTTTGTTTATTTCTTTCTCTGGCTCCATGCGAGCAGATGGGACTCACCCTGCATACTGGCTGGCATTAATTATGTTGTGGCTGGCACCTTCCTCCCTTAAGTCCATTTGGTTTTGCCCAAGGATGCCGGCTTTAGGGTAAGCAATCTGTCCCTGCTTGGCCTGTTTACCTTTCCTCTTCTCCAAAACATACTCAAGCCCCGACCCAAAACACACCGCACACGCGTGCCCCTGCCATCTACTTGGCAGCCGAGTCCATGTACAGTACGAAGGTAGCTCCAATATGGCCGGGGGCGGGGTCTCTAACACGTTTCTGGGTAAGGGTGTCAGGGAGGCTTGGCCGCACATGCGACATGTTGATTGCGATTTTTAACAACTCCTAATTTCGAGGGCGAGCTGGGAGAATTCACGTCAAACGCCTTCAGCTCGGCAAACATCGAAATAACGCGGGCCGAATTCATATTTCAAGCTGACATGCAAAGGTCGTTGATGGGGACATGATGACAAAGACAAATTGCTGACCGTGGAAGAGGGATTTGAGTTTTTTTGTTATTTAATACACCAGAATGACATTGATTAGCTTCACCTTTTGATGACGTAAATTAAAAAGAGATGCTTATCTCGCACAATTAAGTCCAGCCGTAATTAGACGGTGAATCATTTTTTCTTTTACGATGAGTTCATCCAGCATCTCGGGACTTTTCAGGTTCCTGCACGAGTGAGGCCTTTTATTGGACCGAGGTGATATTTTATTCCAAATGCAATGCAGGTCCGCGTTGCAATAATGATGAAACGCGCTAAGGCTAATGTTAAATCCCCGAGGTGGCTGTTTACCATTTTTCCACTGGGCTGGAACAGCGTGTTGTCTTTGAAGCACCTCCAATAACTGCACGAGTAACATCTCAAAAGACGCTCGATGAAGAAACAAAATGCAGATGAGCACTTTTCTTCGCAATGTCCGTGAATTCCCTCAGGGATGTGCTTGAAGTGTCCAACTCAAATGCATTTGACTGATACAAAGTGGCAATCGTGACCAATAACTGCATTTCCCGCTGTGTTTATGTTTGGCAAATATTTTATGTGCGCGAGCGCCACTCACTGCAGTCACGGCTAATATTATCTTGCGGCATCCCGCTGTACACTAAGCAGACAGAGCGGCACTGTGTTGCAGGATTGGCCTCAAGTCACTCTTCTATTGTGTCACACTCAATTATTAAGCTGGAATGCCAGTCCATTCAGGCAGCGGCCTCAAACGGATGTAAAACGACGTCTCCCTCGCCAGAAAAAATATCGGCCACTCAGAGTAGCTTGTCAAAATGTGCTAATGCTGTTGTGGATGATTGTGTTGAACAAAAATCCTCATGAATGAATTAAGAGTCACGTGGTTTTTGGTAAATTGGTAGATTACCCTAAAATGGCAAATTCCTCATTTAAAAGTTTTTGTTAAATTATCCCTGCCCTCTTAAAATGACATATTGACATAAAAGGTCATATTGGTGAATTTTGATTACAACAAAAGTTCTATTCCATAAACTGCATTCAAAGAGACAGACGTGGTGCAGCTGCATTCTGCTAACTTTCATTTCCAACATTTACCTAGCAAATATTGGAACAAACTTCCCCCCTCACGACTTTAAACACATTGCGGCAATTTTCTCTTGGTGCAAACTCTCCCACCCGTTTAGTCACAAGTGGCAGACGACTCTTTGGATGATCTCGTTTTGTTTGCGAAGCACTTAAACATAAGTGCTTACGGTTTACAGTTCATTATCGTTGTGGGAACTTTGATGAGAAGGATTTATCCAGAAGATGAAGGTATGAGACACCACTTTGCATACGTGATGTCGAGATGTACTTGTATAAGGCTTTGTTTTGCATTTTGACATTTCCGTCAATAAAAGACATTAGTCAATACGACAAGGATACGTTAAGACAGGCATGTAACGTCATCTCAGCAGTTGTCTACATGTGCCACACAAGAAAAAAAAAAACAATTTGCATGGAAATAGTATTGTAAGTGTGATTTCATCTCCACCTGTTAAACATTCAGGAATGAACTGGTGTTGATTCTGCTTACGTCTGTGGCTGAGCAAAACAACAAAACAGCTCTTTCCGCATTGAAAACATTCTTCTGGAGACTCATTGTACTGTGAGCTGTTGGCAAGCCAGTAACCAGGGCTGAATGTTTTATGACCCCCCCCCCCCCCCACACACACACACACACACACTGTTTGGCAGCGTCCATTGTCAGCGAATTAAAGCTGGTCCATTTCCTTTAAATTTCTCTTCTGACAAAATGAATCTTTGACTAAGGCAGCCTTGAGAATTACTCTGGCCAGAAATCACATTTTGTACTTGAACCATTTCACACTCGGGAGGCTGGCAAACATTCTCAATTAGATGTGAGACCTTTGCTTTGAAAATTTCAAGGCTAGAATTAATTGCCTAATAGTTGGAAATCCCAACGAGTTTGCAAAGGGTGATGGGTGTCAGCGAACTGATGCTTTCAAACTAAATAAAAGGTACAACCTAAAGTGACCTTGGAAAAAGGTTGCTACCGAATACGCCTTTAAGCTAATGCGAAACAAAGACGAGAACCATCATGTCTTTTGATTTAATGGCTATACCATCCTCCCAACGATGGTATCATGACTTATCACCTTGATCTTAACATTTTAGTGGCATGAAGCTAAACGTGACCTCTTTATTTGCTACTATATAGCCTTGACCTTAACGTTTCAGTGGCACAAATGAAAATGATGCATAATAGAAGAGAACCCGTAAATGTCATGTTTAAGGCTCTTTGTTGCAGGGAGATAGGCTAATAAAGTAAAACATACAGTCTATAAAATCCAATGTACCATCTGTCAAAAAGCAAGGACCGCATTAGCATGAGCGAGTCTACGTTGTTCTGTCAGTTCACAGCTAGTGCCAAGAAATGTCGATTTTCAACATTGACGATTTTCCCGACACTGGCAAAATAATTCATATTACTTCGAGCTCAGACTTTTTGATGAGCTGTTTTAAAAGGTAAAATAATGCAGCAGCAATTGCATTTAAGACTCCCAGTGAGTCTGGAAGCGGCCGTGCTGTGAGGCTTTTTGTTTCAAGGACCTGAGTGACATGTGCTAATCAATGGGGAAAAAAACAAAACAGAAAAACACAAAACAAGGCGGGAGTGTTAGAATGCAGTCTGTACGTTGGTTATTTGTCTGAGCACATTTCCATGCAAAAACACACTTCTCCATTTCCCTGACAGACGTGCGAATGCAAATAGGCGGCATAGTTTGGAGTCACTGAGAAATTGCCGGATTTTCTTCTCACTGGAATGATTATTGGCAATTCTTACCGGCGCAAAGGAGGCGCCGCTTCGAGCCACCCAAGAGTTTAAAGTCATGTTACATTGTACAATATGAAGATTGTAGTGCTTCGAACCGATAGGTGAGCGCTGCAAGAAAATATCCAAAAACAAATCCATTGCTGTAAAGGTGAAAGATGTCAATCTTTTGGAAACGTAATGGGCGTCAGTTACAAAAAGTATTTGCTTCAGTGGCCATCTGCTTTTTGGGGGCACCTGTGAAACTTCCAAGCACAACATATCCAGCACAGACCACCTAATATGAAATTATGAGAGAGATGAAAGGTATTATTGTAAAGGGCCTTGGATAAAGCACTCGCTAAATGATGTGATGAAAAGTAATGGCCGAAGCATCATTTTGAGTGAGCTAGCAAATGCGACGTGTTCACATTCATGAAAGCAAACGAGCAAAAAAAAAAAAAAAAAGGAAAAGAAAAACGATTGAAATACCTCGGCTCTAGTTGCAAATCAGGCCCGCTTTGATTCCGCAGATATTCAGTCATAATAAGAAAAAGTGTGAATGTGCTCGGAGGCAATGTCACATGCAGCGGGCTGGCAGCCAGCGCAGAGAGAAGGAAAGAAAGTTCATTATATGGAAAATAAGGAATCATTTACAGGCCACCCTTACCGTGGTTGGGGGCAATCTGACAAACATATTGACTTTGGCACACATGAAGCTGCAAACTGTATATCGGTGCACCCACTCCCACGTTACACTTTAGCTCTGCACATTCTTCCGTGAAATAAAAATCACTCCACTGGGTTTTATTATACAAAAGGTTACAATGCCAGAACAAAACTAAAATTATTTTTGAATACTATTGCGTGTAATGGTGTTCCCCAAGATTCATATCTTAGCCCACTGCTATTCGCTAGTATTAAATGAATTTATTCATTTTCTATGTCCTCTTTATTGTGTTCAAGGCTGTGATAAGAAGCTGGAGCCTATGCCAACTAACTTTGGGTGAAAAGAAAAAAGTGCACACTGGATTGATCACCAGTCAGTTCCAGGGAACACAAGGAGACGAAACAATCACATTCATACCGTCAATGAGTTGGCACATTACACATTATATTAATTATGTCTAACTTTTAATATAATTGATTTCCCTTGCATACCCACAGAATGCTTCTCGAGACATTATTTGATGATGTTGATTTTGCTTTTTTTTACAACTTCACTTTATTACACAGTTTTGTCGGTGTCAGCTTTTATGTAGCGAGCTATATCGGATAGTGTTGATTTATTTACTTATTATTGTATATTTATTGTATCGTTCCTGTTATTGTAATTCAGTGGCTGCCTCTGTGGAGAAGATGAACGATGCTGTATTTTTTTACTTCATTTAATTAGATGTTTAGTTCATTGATATTCAATGCTTCAGTACAAATTGTATGGTGTGATACTGTTGATTTATTTTGTAATGTTTGAGTTATTATTTTTCTTGTATTTTATTTTGCTGTTGCTGCCACAGATGACAAATGGAGACCATTGATTTTTTTTTTATTCATTTATTTATTCATTTTATTTTTCTGAATAGTGAATCGTCAGGGGTTCCCGTAGGCAGACTGGATGAACATGAGTCAACAATTTATTACTGGTTCCAGTCTTTTACTGGGGAAAGTCTTGCCTTTTTTGATGCTATTTTGAACTCTTGCTGCATTACTCCCCGGCGTGCCGCGCCAGTCCCTCCGAGGGCTCATCGGGTCGACACAGCAGTCAATTAAGTTGCAGCATGGTGGCGGCCAAAATCACACTGCGGCAGCATATGGCAAATATGAGGGGAAAAGATTACAAGCGGTATAATTTGCCTCAGCAAAGAAGTCGATAGTTGTGAATCCAAGTTGTGAACTTTTCCCATGAGAGGATTAGGTTTTATTGTATTCAAGTTTTCTCTTTTTCTCTCTATTTTATGCCAATTTGTTGACTTTTGACTTACAGTATCAAAGCTGAAAAATAATTGCCATTTTCCATTTAAATGATTCCTTCGTCTCCTTTTATTGCTATTCATGTGTAGAAATCAGTAGCGGGTCATGCAAATCATACCGAGGTCTTAAGTAGCGCTTCGTCTGAATCGGTCCAACCCTCAATAAGTATTTTATGGCTATAATACGTCTACTGCAGGTACAGCTGCAACACACATAAAAAAAAGCATTAAAAACAACCTGATAAAATTGCAATATTATTTAGGAATATAGCAACATTTTACTCATCAAAAATCCTGATTATTTGTACACAAAATCCATCCTCCTTTCTTTCCTCAAGAAGATTTCAATTACTATGTTGTGCGGATTATCCGTGCCTTTCAGTTCCATCAAGAAGTCCTTTTCTGCTGAAAGTCGAGCCTGCCCTGTCGTATTTCTGGCATAAGTTTTAATTTGCTTTAGGGCTGAGAATGTCCATTCAACAGAAGCAGTGGACACGGGGATGTCCGTCTTGAAAATGGCTTTGACAGTAAATCTGCAAGCAAATCCATTTCTTCTCCTCCTTCAGCCATTGTGGGTTGACAAAAACAGCTATTGAATCAACACAACAATATCTTTGCTTGTGCAGCACGCTACAGATGCAAATTGCTAGCTCTGGAGAGTACACTCTCTGACGATCCAATCAAAGTGTGTGAATACGCTCACATTTCAGTACGCCTGCTAGAGGGCCTTGGTGTCGCCAACTCAGAATATAATTGGTTGAAGCAATAGTTTGATCGACATTTATTTTGTGCTACAAAGCCTGCAAAACTGATTGTGGCAGATTTATTTGACCCTGGCAACAAATAGTGGCTGGAATGTGATTGGTTAAATGCTTAAATATGAAAATGCACATTTGGAAGCAGCGCAACCAGGCGGCTAGCAATAAAAGGAAACGGACAGACCATTTGGAATACTTTCATATATATATAATATATAAATATAAATAACATCAGTCTGTCATTCAGATATTTTTAGGCCAGCAGAGAAGGCCTTGCAGGCCCTGACGGCCCACCACTGTGAGAAATATCTACATGCAGTCATAATTGAGTCAAAACGTAGCGTCTTTTTCTTTGTTGAAGGGCAGTTTTTTCATTTATTTATTGTTTTTTTTTCTGAATGTCTCCAAATCCTTTTGAGCATCAAAGATTAGTGTCAAATCTCAAAGAGCTAAGACCGCAGTGACATAAACTCTTTTGGAAATGTCTGACATTTTTCACACCTCAAGTGTGGTGGGAGGCTAAAGCAAAGTGACATTTATGTGCCCCCATCTGGGAGATGACTAGACTATATCTAATCCTTGTGAAAATAATAACAAGGAAAAAAAGACTTCTCTAAAGACATCAACACTGATGATAATCGAGTCCAACAAGTCACATTGACCTCAAGTACACAGAAAAGAATCACTGACTGACCTCAACCAGAACAATATATCCCAATATAATAGTCCCGTTTCACATTTTTGTTCATGTGTTGCTGTTTTAATAAAAGATCTCTGCTTCAATGGAAGAGAGAATCAAAAGTACTGATAAGCAAGCACAGCGAAAAGATATTGACCGTGAGTAGCTGGGAATTCATCACACAGCTGGCTATAAACAGCAGACAGGTGATTTCATATCATATTTTGTTATAATTAAAAAAAAAAAAAGTTCCAACTGACAGCGGGAACAGATAAAAATATATCAAATCATCCCGTGGAAATGCTATTAAAGCCTGGGCGAGTTGCACAGGCCTTCTTTCATCCTTTGCCGCACTTTTTAGCTGACATTCTTCACGTCACAGATGCCCTTGAGTTAGTCTCTTGAAAGTTTAATTAAATTTAGAAAGAATATATATAAAAAAAATCCACACAAGACGATGAAGCTATTCCCTCTCACAAGAGCAATATGATAAGACCGTCTGATAAGTTTTGTCAAACTTGTGAAAGCCAGACTATTTTTACGGCTATCGCTCGGCACGGCAAAAAGACGAGGTATCAAGCGAAGGTGATAGTGAGGTAAATGGTCGAGGGACTTTAATCTGCTTCTCCTCTGTGGGCTCCCTTGATGGAGAGGAGGGACCTGGTAGGGGGAGCGAGTGAAGACATCCGAAAGGGGGGGGTGGGGTTGTTCGAGAAACCAAGCTTCCACTTCACAGTGTGCAGAGAACAAAAAAGGAGACATCAGGGGAGTAGTTGTGCTCCATATCAGACATCCACGTCTCAGGATGAGCGAGGGAGCCATGAAAGGAATCATGAAAGACGAGACAAGGTTATTCTAAAGTGCTGCGCTAAAAGACTCTGGGAACACTTTGAAGGTGTATTCTTTTATGTTTTTAACTCTGTTTCTTTGTCCACAATTGTGCTGATTTGCTCACAGTAGGCCCAACAAGTTTGCACGAAAAGCAACCTTGGTCATTTCTTTCCCCCACCCGACTTTTCCATGTCACTTGTTCAGTGTGAAAAGGGAGCAGCACGGGCGATGAGGGACCGTCCGACAGGCAATTGGCGGACGTATCGGAGCCGTACCAGGAAAAGTTCTTTCTATATGGGAGAGGGAATCGTGACATCTCGATTGTCCCATGCCACTGTGTTCAAAGCAATTGTCACTGTCTGAGAAATACACCACACGCCGGCAGGCAAGCTGAAATGGCCTGTTTTGGATCTGGAAAAGTAGCATACACTGTGCCCAAGAAAAAGAGTCCCATTAGGATTCATATGCTAAAAGAGAGTTTGCAGTTTTAAAAGATTTGAATGAAGTATCACTTCACGGTCACTTGTGCATCGATCTTGTTAGCATGACTTCATTGTATCAGTGTAGTTTGGCAAAACACTAAGGACAGGAATTTTGAAATTTGTCTCACTCTTGAGGCCAAGGAAAGGCACCAGATGATTAACGCGTCAGACGGCCGCCGCCGCGCCGCCCTACAGGTGTTTAATAAATATCTCTCAATGTCACAAACGCTCAATGCAGTTTGTTTGCTGCAACCGCTCACACTCACTCTTCCAAAGTCTTCAAGATAAACGCCAGCGAGTGACAGGAGCGGCAGGTTGTGGTTTCAAATGAGAGGCCAGCGGAGTCAGGAAGAGATGACACGGTAAGACGGCAAAATTAGCCATGTTTGATGAACTGAAAATGGGAAGTGACTCTCCTCCGGGGCAGCGATTGCTTTGCCATCAGGTCTTTATGCGATCCATTTTCATCTGTTATGATGCTTTCATTGGGAGCATTTCTTTTGACATCATTTTTTTTTACACTTGACTGGCAGGTAAAGTGTGCTGCGTTCACCACACTAAATTAGTCACTCAACTCTTTTTTTGTAGCTGTCACGACAATTAAAATGTTTCCCCATTTAAGCCTGCACCAAATTCATTTTGTTGCCATAATTTTAGTCATGTGGAGAGTTGCTCCGACATTCCAACAAATTAGAAGTTAGTCATGTCCTGGAACCAGAAATTCAGTCAGACAGATTCCACGGCACTGAACATTTCAATTTCCAGTTCAAACGTTTAAAATCAAGACACGGCATCCAACACTGGCGTGTCAAGACTTGATGCAATTAATACCACTTTAGAAGAAGCCTCGTGCACTCAGACATGCCAAAAGTTGATAGCATACTTTGGATCAAAATATATAGCCCCATCAAATGGTGTCAGTGAGCAGTTTTTCTGGTTTTGCCCATTTTGGTATGGCAATTTTCAAGACCTAATTTTGTCTAAAATGCACCTCTGCATGCAAATGGAGTGTTGTGCTCGACCCCCCCCCCCCCCCCCCTTCAAAAAAAGCAACAGATTAGAAATTGAGGAGCAGATGATGTAAGCATCCGCCGCCTGTTTCCTCTTTGCTATACAAGCAGTGACTAAAAAGGCAGTCGCCACGGCGGTACACATCGTTGCCTCGCTGATGGCGACAAACGTTTCCAAATGACTCTAGGTCAGTTTTGACAAAACGACACAAAGAGGTTGCGCTGATTAAGCCTTCACTTCTTGTTTTTGTTGAATAATAAATATCAGTTGAAGTCTGCAAAGTCTTAACCACAGCCAAGCAAGCCCAGACTTCAGTGTCGGATGAGAAAATCCTTCAGGAGGCTTGTGAACTGTTTATTTTCTGCTTCACTCATCACCCCAGGGTTTAGCTCAAAGACAAACATTTAATAATTCATCTGCTCATTCTTGCTTGTGCCCCCCACGGGGCTCTGAGGCAGCAGTTATATTGGCGCTGTCACTTTACCCACTCATTTAAACGGAATGTCAAGAGCTGTAATGAAACACACTGGCGTATGTTTCTTCTTTTAACCCACCACCCCAAAAATGAGTAGGGGGGGGGCGGGGCTTGTTGATCGTATGGAGATGAATTGATGCCGGAGGACAAGCGAACAATAAAATTAGGGCACATCGCTTGTAGCTGCATCATCTTGACGCTTACTGTCACGTCGTTGCCTTCCGCATGAGCCGTACAAAGTAAACAGAGCACTTGAATCCTGCTGGCACACTTTGAGACTTTGACAAAAATGTAAGAAACCGACTAAGTGACAAAATTACACCAATTAGAAAGCCTTGAGCTCGAGTGAACGAAAAAAATCAGGCCACCGTTGTTGGGTCGACGGCGGCCGACATGTTCTCCTCACGTTCTGGCAATCCATCAAGACCCGTACGTAGCCTCGTCTGCATACGAGCTAACTCTGACGCCATTAATCCTGGCGATTTATCGACAAGTGGAGAAATATTCACAGCTCTTGATTAAAGTTGGGCATCAATTATTCAAGCAAATCCCACTTTTATGCGATGAGCAGGTAATTAGCCTCTCCACATCGTAGCACTCCTCCCCATCTGCTTATAAATACCAAAGTATTATCTTCTCTGTGTTGTGAAAAGATGATGTTTAAAAAAAAAAAAAAGGGCGGTCAGCAGACAACGGGGTTCTCAAGGTCAAACTGGAGAACGGGGGAGACAAATGACCATTCCTTGTCAGTTTTGCAATGTAGCATAGGAATCACTTTGGGTAATAACAAATAATGACCCAATCTTCAACACTGGCAAAAGACATATTGATTCCTCTCAGCTGCAAAGGCTGAAATTATGACCTTAGCTTCATAAAGATGGATATGTCTCTGTCTGCACGATGAAATATCTATTTGAGGTGATTGGTGACGGGTCAGAACTCTCACCCCGACGTAATTGAATCACAATATACTGGAATGCCACCATAATGTCCTTTTGAGACGTCGATCCCGCCGAAATTAAAAGCGCCACAGACAAGCGTGGCTACATAAGTTGAGAATGGCAAACCTACACTTAAGACCGTGGCATTGTTCATTGACATACACTTGAGTCGAGTGAAAAGTTCAACACGATTACTTGGTGTGAAATGGTACATGCATGGTGGTAATTCAAATTTGAGTGCTTTCTTTTTTTTTTGTGGCAAAGCCAAAGCCCATTTTTAAGTTCTCAATATGTATTAGTCCAGCGTCAAGATAATAATGCTACCGACTCTCTGTGGCCAAATCTTGCAATGCCACTCGATAAGCTCGACTAATGGGAATACAGATTCAATTTTCACATCAGTACAAAGAAACCATTGGAATGAAAACCTGACCTCAGTAAATCACAGTTCCCAATACTCCTGCAAGGCTCTCATTACGCCATACAAGGATGCTTTGAGAATAATTGTCATTTTTTTGTCTATGTGAAGCCCTTTGAGACTGCTTGTGATTTAGGGCTATACAAATAAACTTGACTTGACTTGACTTGAAGAATCCTGGCATCAAACCCGCATGGAAACAGTGTTTTCAGCGAAAACCAAATAAAAGCTGTCAGTGACTACTGAACCACTTTGTACTTGATACTTTGTAAACAGAGTGCAGTTCATCTTTTCCACCTATTTAAAAATACGCCAATACTTTTCACATTGCGCTCACAGATTGAACTATATTTCACCGAGTGACTTCATTTGCATGCAAACTGAGAATCTGCTCTCCGAGCGATCTCGTTTGGCGCCCGCCAGGGTTCGGATGTTGGCGTTGATGAAATATGATCATAGGAATCAGGAGAGAGAAAAAAGTCATGCTATCAATGCTGTCAAATTTGATTGTTGTCATAATAGAATAAAGTATAATTAAGAAAAGGTAGATGAACTTGTTTTGCTAGGTCACCACTTGCTTGTGTTTGGTAAGAATGAACGCTTGTGGAACTTGAAAATAAATGCTTTGCTGCGCTTCATTTATATTCATGCGCCGCAAAAGCGAGTAATAGCTGGCGGTACTTATGGGCGTACAGCGCATTGTAGAAAAATGATGTTCATAATTATGTCGCTGGAACTGTCTGGGGGTATTACTGTGCTTTTAAAAAATCCAATATAATCTTAATTACTTTACATTTTAAGGTCTATACATTATTGCATTGGAGGAATCATTGTTATGGCTGAAGGTGCAATTGTGCACAATAGCGAGGTGACTTATTTGATTTCATTTAAGGAGAATGAGTTGTTAGTGAAGTCAACAGTGGAGAAGCGAAGCAAGGTCTTTTCCAACTTTGCGGGCAATGAAGGGCGGCAGGAGAAGGTGGAAACAGTTCAGGGTTGAGCCTTTTCAAATTGGATGACTGCATGTCTTGGCAGGGGCATTCATTATAATGATAACTCTTATTTAAAAATTAAAATACTCTCTGTGTATTGCTTGCTATTAATTAAACTTTTTTCCTTTCCCTCCGCCTGGCTCTTTCTGGTTTCTTGCTTGCCTCCGCCGCTCTTTTACTTCCTATTGAACTTGACACACTAATAGGTTATGAATAATTCTGTTTCAGTTTAGACGGCAATTAGCCACCATGCCAGAGGCCATTCGTCTTCGTCTCAAGGAGAGAGCTAATATAAAGAAAAGTCGGGGGCGGCTTCAGTTGTCCAAGCGACTGCATCACTAATTCCTTTACGTCCGACGCAGGTATCAGAAGGAGACCCTTGGCCACCACTTACCACTTTGACAAGAAGTCCTGGGATCTAACTTGAGTCCGGTAGGCATATGCTCAAGCTAGTATTCGCGTAAGTAGCTCAGCTCTCATCTGGGCACGTAAAACTGACATCAGATGTAGTCCCGACATTTGAAAGATGGCCAGCAAGCTTGTTTTGGCTTGTCCAATCATCTTGAGAATAAGATCTGGGGAGGGGGGGCTAAATTGGTGAAATTCACCAATTGTGAACCAAGAATAAAAGGATGTAAGACGACAACAAAGAGTAGTACTCACACATGACGGTGAGGAAAACATTCCCTGATGCCAGCACGACCTTCTCCCTAGTTGCCCGGTCGTAGATGCCCACATGGCATTCGTACGGTCCGTTGTCCAAGATGCGAACCTCCGGGAGCCTGGGAAAACATCGTGAGTTAAAGCCAGTCTTTGGTTTTCCAAACAACTCCATTCGTATTCATCCAGTTAGACAATTCACAAACATGTTTGATCTTGGAGTAGGGGAAGATGCTGGAATATCTGGAAGAAAAAAAACAAGCACAAGGAGAGCATGTCAATTCCTCCTCAGTAATTCCCTGCTTTTTCCAAGCTTATCTGCACTTTGTAATGAAACCAGCTTTTGCTTTCAGCTTTTTTGTTTGTTTGCAAAAGGTGAACGTTGGAATGAATGTAGTCTCAAGAGTACCGGGCTGTTTGGAGGGACACACGGATAAATATATTTAATAATCAGCATTGACAACAGATACAGCGTGTCTTCATCTTAGTTATTCCAAAATGGAACAGGACACTGTCTCTGAGCTCCCGCACAGGACATAAATATTTAGTAATAACAACAAGGTCATCCGCAGTGACTCGATGTTATCTCAGCCTTGTTGCCGCGGCTGCTGCTGGTCCACCAACGCTTTCAGTACTGTCGTGACTCACCCGCGGTTGTTCAAGGACAGAACGACTGGAAACAATACTCGTTCTGGTTTGTTTGCAACGGAATGCGTGTATTTACCGGCAGAAGGACTCCCCTGACGCAATCCTTGTCACTGTTAGGATGCGTTGTCCGCTCCCTCAACATCTTACCAAGGGCTAGAAATGCTAATTAGGCTGCCTCGGTGCAATAGCAGTAGCGGTAATGAAAATAGCACATCAGAGTCAAAGAAGACATCGAATGAATTCCAAGCAGTCTCATTCCAAACTTGTACCGAAATCCAGACGTCCCTCAGCAACATCTGCTGTCTGCTATCAAAATGTATGACCTTCATGCCGCTGCTTCTCATTCATCCACGGACGGCAATCATCAGGAGTGAATCAATTACACTTAGTCGAATTTGAGCACTACTAGCTCAAAGACAGCTGGGATTAGTTGTTCCGGCGTCATCACAACACTGAACAGAATACGTAGCGTAAAAGTGGAAATGGGCAGCCGGAAGGATAGTTGTGATGGTTTTCCACAATCGGCTCAATCCTGATGAGAAACCCAAATGGGAGAGTCCAAAACTGTTCCCAGTTCACTCCACTTTCGAATGATCCTATTGCTAATACTTGGAAAACGACTCGGTAACCTTTATCACACTGATAGTATTTCAATTTTGTTTCTCGTTTGTTCTTGCAATCCTTTGGATCATACGTTCCTTCTTAAGATACGCTATTTGATATGATCTGTTGAGACCCAACAGACTTACTAGAGGCCATATCGGTTAAAAACAGGTCTGTCTCAACCTCTCAAGCAAATTCCCGTCCTTCCAAATTCTTCAATGAACCCACCGATGCCTCCATCCGTCTATGCTAAGACAACACAAAGCATCATAGAGGAGATAAGACTCGCTAAAAGCAAATACTTATTGAAATGATGAACAAATGTTTGAAAAACTAAAGTAGCTATATTCCAAAGAGTGAGCACCGCAAGACATGAAGTGAGATTGTATCAACCTCTTCCTCGAGGGATAAGTATAAAATAGTCTCTTTTTTCCTCGCTCTCGCCATCGTATAAAATGATGAGCATAGCACTGTGAGTCTCTCCGGAGGGGAGCTAATTGGCTTTGTCTTGGCTGGCTACATCCAAGTAAACGCTGATGTAGCCCGTTGCTTTGTTTTTACACACAAAGCCCGATCTGGAATCCACGGTCCTGCATGACTGCCGCATTCATAGATTCGAACTGAGACAAGAAAGAAGAGATGGACAAAATCAAGGTGAGGAGGTGCCAGACGAATGGCGAGGAGACCGCAAAGGGCACTCCGAGTTCAGTCAGACTGATCGGTGCACTCTACGAATTTGCCGGTGAGAATCAGGACCTTGATAAATATTGTACCATTTTATTGAGTTTTCTTCACATGAGTTATGATGCCAGATATTGCATGTGTTAGATGACTGGCGATGAGACTCTTCTTTATTGGTTAATGGATGAATGGATTTAACTGAGCTCAAATGTCAGTGTCAGCACATACCTTGAGTTAAAAGTTAGTTTCAAGAGATTAACTCAAAGCCCCAACCGTCAACCCTCAAGTCGGGTCCTCGGGCATCGCTGTGGGACCTGTTTAAGAAACTTCTGCTCGTTCCCTCAACGTACCTGATTCAAATGATCGGGGTTGTTAGCAAACTTCTACCAATCTTGTTGATGAGCTGTGTTGAGGAGGGCCACTTCTAAAATAGCGAGGACAGCTTCTCCCGAGGACCGGACTTGCTCAACTCAGAGGCAGCTACAAAAGTCTCCTAACCTGAACCCATGACTCGCTGACTGCTGCAATCACGTGACATGCAGTCTTCAGTCGAACAAATGTACGAGTTTTTGGGCTATGAAGAGGACCAACCCACTCAAAATCAGAATAAACACAATCAAAAAAGGTTGCAGCTGTGCAGTATAGTGCTGCCCAAGCCATGAAGTCATTCAACTCTTCTTAATGGTGAATATATTTAATGCACATGACAGGAGAGTGTGTTCCAAAAATACTCAAGCCATGTTGTTGCTGTCATGATCTGTGATTGATGGTTTTGATTCCGTTTGATTCCAGGTGGGGAATCAAGATCATAAAAACTTCCCCAAAGTTTGGCTTTAGCCACAGTGCTTCCACACATGATCAACCCAATAATCACGATGTAATCGAGGATAAGCTAACCTAGAGACAGAACAAATTCAACACGTCAGTCTCCGCGTGCTAATATTTTGGTTTGTCGAGGTGTGAAAAGGTATTGACTAAAAAAAAAATCCTTTCTGCGTGAACCGTGCACAGAACACTGCAGAGGGGGATCGATTTACCCCAGGGGTTGTATTGGAAAGCTCTTATCTATTTAGGAGGCCTGTCCGCACGAGTTCCTCGGCCGCCCGCTAATGCAAGCATATGGGGCTGACTAAATGGAGCATGAAAAAGAGCGGCTCCTTCACTCAATCCCTCCATCAAAATAACAAGCACGGTGTCAGATATTTTTTCTGGCCTTAAGCTTCATGGATGGAAAAGCAACCGATGCAGGTTAGCTCCAACATGCATCGAAAGGGGCGTAAACACCAGGTGTGTCTCCCAGAGGGAAGAACGCAAAACAAAACCGGTGAGGATAATGAAAGCGATCGCTGAGGGAAGTGAGTGATTGGTTTGATTTAGATGAGACGAAGCGCTGATGTGGCTCGTCCCTCTGTTCCTTCGCCGCAAAGCTTCGGCTCTGTTGTTTGCTAGCCTAAGCGGTGCATTCAGAGCTTCGATTCCTGCACGAATGCAGGGGAATGTGCTCGGTGATAAAATAGAGAAGTTGTTGGATGGAGTGGGGGAATCAATAATACCACCATTCCAGTGATTCCTTTGCCTTGTAAATCTTAATTCAATCCCGCCACTCAGACACATGTAGGCACAACAGCAATGAGCGTGGAGATAAAGGAAAACCTTTTCGTCAGGGGAGCAATCGGAATCGCAGGGGTTGACAATTCAGGCTTTTGACTGGTCTGTTGACAACAGCCATTTTTCAATTTGCATTCTTGCTCATTTCCCGTTCGAAATGAAAGTGTGCATAAACCAATTGGCAAATGACATGTAAAACTTCCTGGTTTGGCTACTCATAATTGAGTCATGAAGAGTGAACACCTGCATCGAATACATAAGCAAAATGCAGTGAGCCGTTTTGAAATTGTTTCTTGTGGGCGTAAAAACTCGCGCTGTGATTTTATATGAGCCACGCATCCTTCCTGTGTCCTAATCTGAGATTAAACACAAGAGGTCCTCTAAACCTTGAGTGTCATCAGCGCTACCCAAGCGCTGTTATCTTTCCAATAACTAATCTAGACGCCGGCACGTGAACAGAGAGAGAAAAACTTCCACAGTAGCTTTGAAAGATTGCGTGGAATGGCTGACAGCTGCAAAATCAATTTCCCGAACTGACCGCACAGGCAAAATGCGCTGCCTAAAATGTGAAAATGAAAATGTCGCTGCAGCCTGGTTGCTATCCGCATGTCTATTTTGAAATCTAACTTCTTTTCACTCTGTGTGCGTTTTCATTGTAATCATGCAAAGGGAGAGTAGGCTTGTCCAGATAAATCATCCTCACTTGGGCAACTGCACCAAACAAGATTGTGATTACACTGCCAGAAAACACACTCGAGAGACGTAAACACAATCACCATTAAAGATGAAGCATAATGACGAGGGGTGTTGTTAGACCAGAAAGCCAGATTCAAATGCAGCCATGTTTGACATTTTTCCTCTACTTGTTGAACGTGTTTGTACCAGGCGGTGGAGCAAAGCAGCAGGATCTCAAAACGAGTAGACGTTCAAGCAGATGTCGGGCATCGCTTTGAGACCCAAGACAACCCTGAAATCTGTGTACATGTTTCCAAGGAGATGACACCCACTTCCTCTTTGTCGAACTCGAACTCACTCGCATAGAAACGCGTTCATGAGTATGCAGCGCGGACCTTAACAGGGATTTAAGTACCACTAAGAGAACACCGGGGCCAGATGTTTTGCTAACTCCTGAAGGTTGAAGCCTCTATCTTCAAAAGAGTCTGTAATTAGTGTTTACCCAAGCACAATGTCCTCATTACTGATGGAATTTCAGCCTCAGGTCGGCAAGAATATCAGTCCTGACCGAGTCGTGACGTGAAATGCCTTTCTATATGCCTCATTCTCACTATTTTTATGCAAATGTATTCACTGGAGTCGATAGTATGCTCTTAGCAAACAGTGCAAGTGGGCTGAATGCATGCAAAGTTGAAGTTATACGAGAGCATCTCACTGAAGAAGATTCCAAAAGGGCCATTTGTGTCAGTAAATGTAAATGTGTTCGTCTTTACATGGAGCGAATCCGTATGGTACTATATGTACATTTATTATTTTTCTGCTGGTGGTTTTTGAAGTCCACTTTTTAATGGGGTATCGTATTTCTGTGCAGAAAACTCGTCGAGCTAGATATTGGAGGGTAAGTTCTACTGTTGAAATGAGGCTTACCGGACGGTGGACTGGTAGACGAGGTCCTCGCGCCTGCGGTAGTCCTCCATGTGAGAGTAGTTGGTGTTAAACATGGCGTCGTAGGTGAAGATTTTCTGCTTTATGGTGCCTCCGTCCGTGACCTGGGAAGTGAGAAAAAAGGGGAGAAAGGACAGGACACTCGTGAATCATCTGCTGATGGATGGGGCGGGGCCAACCTTTTTGCACCTTGAGCTTTGCCAGCACACAACCTGTTGTCCACGGGGCCCACAGTGGAAGAGATATGTGTAATTGCCTCATTGATTAATGTTCTGGAATGATACGTCCGTAGAGATCGGGGCAACGCCGGCCCATCCAACATCTGCTTATTGGATGGCATCCGGGAGTCTCTCCAGTGTGTACATGGTTGAACTTGCAGACGCGATTGGCATTGAGAGTGTTGCTTTCTGCACTAATAATGGCTTTCCGAGGAAGATATTCAAAAGGCTCCTCTCATTCCACTAACGTCCACAGGATTGCTAAGGTCACTTAGCATGTGAATGACAGTGATTTCTTCTTTGCCGCGAAAGCTTCAAGCTGCCATGAATGGAAAAAAAGGGCCGACAGGATTTTAATGGAGCCGCCTAATGCCGCTTTGAAGAAGAAAATTGTTTGGTGGGCCTGGAAGCAAGCCCTCTTTGCCTTTTTCTAGTTTAGAAGGTATCCTTCACATCAAGCCAATCCCCTTTTCAATGTCTTGATTAGCCGTTATAGTGTACGCACAAAGACAAATCATATTTCCAAGAGCAACCAAATGTTTTACAGAGAACCGCTTGCCTCTGGAGAAATCACATTTATTTCAACGGACGTGCATGCACGTGTTCGGTTTGACAGCAGGCGAGCCAAAGCGGCCAACGGCGTTCAGCCTTTCCCGACACTGTCTGCGAGCGAATGAGCGAGCTGTCAAATGGCACCGGTGCAAAATGGTGACATTTTGCCAGTGTCAGAAATAGAAGCGGGCGCAATAATGGTGGCTGCGAACTGGGCACAAAAGGGGAGAAGTGGGTCCACGGCCAATCACATTTCATATGTTCAGAAGCTCATATGTTAACCAAAGTAGGCCATTACCAATATCATCGCCTGATTGCACCATGGTTAAATCATGCAATCTTTATACATCTTCAGAGGAATCGTTATAGCAGAGCGACGCCTAGCACGGAAGCTGAGTGGCAGACTAAAAATAGTACACATGAACTTGCATCGTCCTTGAATATTTTGCAATGACAGTTGTAACGGCTACACAAGGTCGTTTTTTATGTCAACAAGGAAGTCGTGGCCCTCATGAAATTGCTTCTTCCTATCCTGAGGCCAAATACAGTGCTACCTTAACTCATAACAAAGCAATGTTAATCAATATGAATTAAAATGCTGATAATCCATTCCAGCATCCCCAAATACAACGCATAGTAGCACTGCTTTATGAAATATAAATACTGTTTTCTTTTGGGGGTGGGGGGCTCATCAACTCCATAGGTGGCAGTAGTGCTAATATACATTTTTTTATTTTTTCAGGCAAAGCCCTCACAAACCTTGATATAAGTCAATGTACAAAGCATCTGCATATGCCCTCTGCCCCGATTCCGAGTGCTTGCAAAGAGGCTCCAGATTGGGATATGCGTGGGCGGACGGAAATTCGATCGGGAGGGCGTGCGGCGACAAAGAATAGCATTTGATTGCCGTAAAGTAGCATCAGTTGAGGAGGGGTAAGCTTCTCTGCAATCTAGGCCACGGCGTGCACACAATGCACGCCGCCTCCCCGACACGCAAGAGCGGCTTCACCTTCTCTGTTCTGGACGGCGGCAGATAACGCATTCGGGGGTGAGAGGGGAGGCTGCCACAGGTGGCTGAGAATGAGGGAGGCCTGCATGAGATCTCTCCAGACGTTAGCTTTTGCTTTGACGTCACACGTTAACACAAAGCTTCCTCCAGCTGCCGGTCTGGCCACACGCTATTTAAAGCCGCAGCAGCACGGGCAGCCGCTGGAGGAAATCGGGCCCGATTCGCCACAGGACCACTGAGAGAGATTCAACCTGAATTTTTGCATTATCATCACCGCAGGCCACGAGACCACACTGAGGCCTAATACGGTCGAGTCCCCAAAATAGCAAAACTCTATTATTATAGTGAACCGGAAATATTCCTAAGGAGACCCACAATTAGCAACTCTCTAAGTTTACATTGAATTTGCATGAGGGAATCACGGTTTTACACGATTTTCTTTGTGATCTCTGAATCTGGTCGCGAATGCCAATGAGAAGCTGCTTCACGCTTAAAAATAATTATGAAACAAAAAAGTCTTAACGAGATTTATTCCTATTGAGCCGCTCATTAGCAGCCTGCGACATGGCACGACAAAGGAGATGATCAGAGCTTTGTCATGAAGCAGCTTGCTACTTTTTTCTTCCCATCCACGCTAATTTGCCTAATGGTATTATCACATTATGGGTCTTTTTGAAACAGGGGGGGTGGGGGGGGGGGCGTGTAAAGGGTGGCAAGGCGCAAAGGGGGGCATTGTCTTTTGGTAAAATGGTGATAATTGCCGTACGCAGAAGAACAAATCAAAGGGTGGAATTCTTCGTAACATTTAGACCTTCAAGTCTGGATGTGGAGTGAGGGAGTGAGAGCAGATCTGAGGGTCTCATTTTATTATCCTGTAGGATTAAATTATTAAAACATTGGATATATCACATAAAAATTTCACATCATAAAAACATTGTAAAGTGCTTTGATTTATGACAAAAGAGCTGTCATAGCACTTTTCAAATACTAATCCCAGTCGAAGCCACTTATGGGAACACTTGTCAAATAATGATTTGTGACTTCAAAATGGTTGTCTATTAATCACTGACAAAGAACTCATTTACCGTAATTTTCGGACTATAAATCGCACCGGAGTATAAGTCGCACCAGCCATAAAATGCCCAAAAAAGTGAAAAAAACATATATATGTATATAAGTCGCTCCTGAATATAAGTCGCCCCCCCACCCAAACTATGAAAAAAAACGCGACTTATAGTCCGGAAATTACGGTAAATACTTTTATTAGTGTGCCCTTATCATTGCCGGTAGTACCAATGATTTTTTTTCCCATTACGAGGAGAGATGGGGCCACACCTGGCGAGTGGGGGGGCCCATCAGAAATCGGTGCCGTCCCAGTTTAGCCTTTCCAGATAGGAAAAACAGATTTTTTGAGCGTCATATACTTACCGTCAGCTTTTTTTGCAATGTTTGCAACGTGATATTAGATAAATGCCCAAAAAAGTGAAAAAAACATATATATGTATATAAGTCGCTCCTGAATATAAGTCGCCCCCCCACACAAACTATGAAAAAAAAACGCGACTTATAGTCCGGAAATTACGGTAAATACTTTTATTAGTGTGCCCTTATCATTGCCGGTAGTACCAATGATTTTTTTTCCCATTACGAGGAGAGATGGGGCCACACCTGGCGAGTGGGGGGGCCATCAGAAATCGGTGCCGTCCCAGTTTAGCCTTTCCAGATAGGAAAAACAGATTTTTTGAGCGTCATATACTTACCGTCAGCTTTTTTTGCAATGTTTGCAACGTGATATTAGAGCAGGAAAAAGGTTGGGGCGGACCTTCCAGATGACATTCGCGGGTTACGTGTGCCACCGAGGGGAAGACGGAGGCCGTGTTGGAGGTATCATTCGGGCATTATGCAAGCGAGTTATTGAACGCCATCTGAGACATGCAGGCGTGCTTATTATAGCAGTCATTGCGAGCGAGACGGGCCGTCAGCTGCAAGGAGGTGAAGAGCGCAGCAAACTAGGTCGGCTTCTCCGTGTTACTTGTTATAAAGAGCACGTACAATCCACATCATTAGGTACACCTGCAGTCCAGGGGCCATTATATTAGCATTTACATATTTTTGGTTTTTCCTGAATCATAAGTATTTATCAGTCTGGTATATGGGCTGCAGTAGGAGGGTTGCTCCATTGTAGAATTGCATCCTGATGACATTGGAGAATTATTAATTGCCTAAGATTGGAATCATTGTGTTTATTTTACCTAGGGAAGTAATTTCACAAATCACCACAAAATTGGGTACATCGATATCATGACATTTGAAAGGATCCATGTACAAAATTGGACAAGAAGTCAGACATTTTGGTTTTGGTGCAAATCCCAAGGCTCCTACTGGAGAATTTGCCTCAATAAGATCCAATCACAAGGAGGTATCCTCAAGTGATAGGTGATGAAAATTCACTTTCAATATGGGTGGAGCTTGGTGACAAAGTTTAGAGCCACACGTTGCTGCTCAAATGTTGGTTTCAATTTGTTCCGCTTTTGGGTTGGATCTCACTAGAATGTGAAGGTGATTAAATTGAGATGATTTAAGAATGCACTTTTTAAAACGTTTCTCAAGCTCCATTAGCCCTGTTTACGAGCCGCCGTTCTGGTGAACTCAAGAGAACGTCATTGACAAACGCAGTGTCTGAGGTCATTGATAGCACTTCAATGGTTTGCGTTGACCCCCCCCAATATTTTTAATAGACTTTCAAAACGCAGTGCACCCAATTTAAAGTTTTGCCTGTACCGTATATGTTTTTCATTTAGATTTTGCTAGCAATGCAGTTTTGAGAATGTACCATTTGCCATTTTCTCCTTCATACATCAAATGAGCTCAAAAGAGGTCATTTGGAGTGCAACGCAGATGCTCTGAAAAGACACCGAGGGCCTTTGCGGGTGAGACGAGTTCATGGATGTTTGCAGCCTGCCTATTTTTATTCTTCCCCGCAGCCGCTACCTGCAAGTGCTGCTTGACGAATGCGCGAGGAGCGCTCTTCGAGCCATTCATCACAAAAGCAGCTGGGGAGAGCGCCGCCATGCTAAAATAGACCATTTTCCCTCCTTCTTTAAATTGTATAATTGAGTTTATTATGATAAAGTGTCATCTTTCTTCCCATTGTGGGGATATTCATCACTGGGACAAATCTCAGACAAGTATCATCTGAAAGAAAAAAGTTCTTTGAAGGTAAAAAAGAAAAAAAGGTAAATGCAATAAGCCACAGGGGTAATTTAATTTACCCTTGGGGAATAAAATATTGAAGTTTCTGTGTGGGATGAAGTTGAAATAGCCCACTTCTGGAGAACAAACCCATTAAAATGGAGTTTCGTTTTAATAAGAGTAATTACCGGTCAACTTGGGTAGCATGTCGCGCCTTGAAATGGAGTTTTATTTCTTGTTCAGTACATCCAAACTTATTACAAAAAGTGTTTATAATTTCCACCTAAAAAAATGATGACTCCATGTGTGAAAGAGTCTCGGCTGAGAGACATGATTATGCCGGTTAGAAACGACAAGTCTGCGTTTTGCTTTGTCTAGGCATTTTGCTGTCCGAGCGACACTCGGCATCGGGCTCATTTCATGCATGAGTAAAATTCTCAATTCCTTAATGTGGCATGGGCCCTTTTCCATTTTTAATAAGACATGCTTGATGTCAATTGGAGCGGCAGGCTCTCATAATTAACTGTTATGAGGATGATTCGGGCGCGGCGTTCTGCTGAGCTACGAAACCAACCATTTTATATGAATTGCTCTTATTTGACTTGTTAATGTCACATGTAAAAGTCTTCCTTGGTGCCATTGCATTACAATGCAGTCAATGTCAACACATACTCTGGAAACACAACTTTTATTTGCATTGGACTGCGAATTTCATTTCCCCTTGCAGAAACTGTCCTGATATGTTGTCGCTTTTAGATATGATCTCATTTTTATCACGTGTTTTTTTTTTTCTTTTTTTTTGCTGGATATGTTGTGCTCGGCAATGCAGTCCTCGGCTAGGCAGGTGTTCCTTGTTGTCTTGTACTGAGTTGCCCGTCAGTTCAATGTTTGCAATTCTGTTGAAGTGCCACCCTGTAGTGTCGTGTGTGCTTTTTGATTCCTCATTACTTTTGCATCATGTTAGACTTTGCTCACTCTTTTCCAGAGTCTTAATTACTTCTTTTTTTTTATTTCTATTTTGTTTGAGAACCTCCTGTTTTCGTGTCTCACTTTAAATACTTCCCTGCACTTGAGTTCTCAACTAACATGACATTTTTGTTTTGCATCAAGCCATGAGAAATTCATGTAGAGAATCGAATCGACACAATCCTGCAAAAAAACAAACATGATGCTGAATTTTAAAGTGTCACTCAAGGTTGAGCGTGAGCTTTTGTGAAACAGTCAGTATTTTTTACATGTGCCTAAAGTTGTGAAAGTGAATGAATTTGAAGCAGGTGTGATATGAACAGATCCAGTCGTACTTTGTGTCTTGTCACCGGGGATGCCGGCAAGCCAGAAGCCTATCGGCGCATCTCGGCCACTTTACAATTCACTTTATCAGTTCATCACTAGCGCCACCGCTAAACCAACTCTATTTATCCTCAAAATTAATTTGAGCTGTACGTTCGGGCGCCCATTCCGATAGTGCTGAGGCGACAGCTTGCATCGGAGATAGCCGCGCAGCTTTCGAAGGATGCATTGCGAAAGCCGAGCGACAGATTTATCTGATGCTGTAAATCGTGACTGCTTTTCCGCCTAGCCGGGCCTTTTATGTGTCCATTTGAATGGTGTAATTAGAGCTGTAAACAAGACACTTTGGATGCCAGATCTGCAACTCTGCCGCATGGGCATTGTTTTCAGCCTTGCCCTTTCAACCTTACGCTTCTCCCTGTACTCAGAAAATTCACTACAGTACAATAGCAACCCACATCCGGAAAAAATAGAGCACTCAATCGGTGTTGTCGCTTCTCACGTTCAAATAATAAGAGAGTAACAAAGTAGACGCCACTTTGTGAACAT
This sequence comes from Syngnathus typhle, assembly GCF_033458585.1. Taxonomy (NCBI): domain Eukaryota; kingdom Metazoa; phylum Chordata; class Actinopteri; order Syngnathiformes; family Syngnathidae; genus Syngnathus; species Syngnathus typhle. The sequence goes on from NC_083748.1 coordinate 12,048,309, forward strand.
AATATGTTTGCGAGGTCAAGGGTACGGCAAAAATCCATCCGGGAGTGATTTTCCGCTCGGCTGCGCACGTCAGGACACTTATGTCGGGCTTATATCCAGCTAGATTAAAACATGTATTTTTTAATTGGGGACTTCCTTGCGAGAGCATGCTGGCAGATGCAAACCTTTTCTCACTTTGGGCCGACTATAAATAAATCATCCTGCTCTCCATGTCCCTCTACTGGCAATCATTCAGATTTGGAGAATATTTCAATAATGCAATATGAGGTTTATGAGACCGTGGAGTGAGGAGGATTTTTCCAATGTGCTTTGGACTTGTGTACACGGTGCAGAACGAGTGGCGCTCGCTCAACTGTTACTTTGTCAACACGGCTAAGCCCGAGTAAGCCATTTTGTTGGTAAATGACTACTAATGCCACAAATCAAAATGCAAATCATGGAGACCTAATTCGCATAGCATATGCTTTTATAGCGCCTTTTTATCCACTCGTAAAAAAAAAACAAATGGAGGATTTCATATCGCCTCTCCAGCTTTTTGAGTAAGTTTGACGAAATGCTAACCAAGTGTCACATGACTTACAAAGATAAAGCAGTCATCGACATTGCTGATGGCGCCATCTGGATTAACTATCTTGCAGATTTCAGCCGGCTGAAAAGTTCATCAACAATAAGAAATGCAGTAGCGCTTGTTCTTCTACCCCTAGAAAGCAAACTCACTTGGCATTTATCATCTAAATAGCAATTTATGGCTCTGTGATAAAGTCGAGAGACCAAACACCTTCCAAAACTAACCCCGGCGCTGCTTTGGGATTCTGAATGAACAGTCACAGCAGTAACGTGTGAAATAAAAATATCTCCAGGCACGATATCTATATTTCATAAGAGCAATGCAAGCCTTGTCGCTTCCATACCAAACAGCGTTTTCTCCCCGGCAACATCGAGACTTGAGACTTGTTGCTGCCGCTCTAAATCAAGACGCAAACAAAATGCTTTTATCTTAACTAGGACGCCTCAAAGCGACGTTCATTCATCATACATCAAGCGCAAGATTCAGCTGTTCCTTAACTTAGAGCAGCTTTGTATCAATATTTACAATTTGTAGTTTCTATGTGACCTGAAGGTTATTTGGGTTGTTGTGAGTCTTCTCTTTCAATTCCAGGATTCTGGTTGACTTTTCAGATTTTGTAAAGTCACAGCGGTTTTGATGAAGGAAAACAATAATGTGTCCTGCTGGACACTAAATCAGGACAATTTTATGGAACAAATAGTTGTTCATGTATGTGGGGGGGTTCTGATCATGTCCAGGTCAGCAGAGAAAGCCTTGCCAGTCCTGACCAATTACAGTTGCCGGAGCTGCTGAAGCTTGGCTGACATTTCCTGTGATGGCTTTGTTGGATTATAAAAACATATTTTTGCAGAAAAGCCATTTTTTATACCACTTAGTGCTTTTCTACATAGAGGCTTCTCGTGTGACACAGTTTACTCACATGCATCACCTGTTGTTTTGAAAGCCTGAAAACCACGACTCAGTTTTCGATCCAAGCTGATGTTGCCCGTTTTCCTCGACTGTACAATCTACGCTGTGAAAAGCCATCAGGGCAGTGAAATGAAGTGATGACCGCTACTTTAATTGATCTCTAGCGTTCTTCCAGGTGTCCAAATTGCTCATTGGCTGACAGAACAAGTGCACTTGTGCAAAGTGGTGAGCTGACGAGGAGGGCAATGAACCCGCAGCTCCATTTGTTCAGTCCTGACTCCAGCGTAAAAATAAGAAAGTAAGTGACGAGCTGAAGTGATTAAAAGCGCAGAGCCTCGCGCTCATGTCTGGGGGCCCTCGCCATGTTTTTGTAAATAAAAAAGAAAGGAACTCGACTGAAGTGATCCAATCTGGAGGCCTCGGAGACGCTCGGCGTTAATGACCACGAGGAGCAATTTTGTGATGTCCTGGATGAATATCCTTTGGCCCCCCCGCTGGGGCCCACTCTGATGCAGTTAAGAGTCTCAAACCTCGAGGTCAGTGTCTCATTTTACACCGACCAAAATCTATTAGAAAAGCTATCCCTCTGCACTCGCATTAAATTCACTGGGGAGGAGAAGCTTCTCGCTAATTGTTTTTTTCTTGGCTGCAAAAGCAGCCCGCTTCCCGCAGTGCCAGTGGACCTTCTCGCCATTATTAGTGTAATTAGTGAAGGGGTCGTGCGTTACTCGGGATAGTGTGGCAATGTTGGTAGTCTTGTGCTGTTAATCTGGAATGGAGTCTCTTTGCATGAAATCAACGCCCAGACGATTTTGAATCTATCAAACTAGTTCTCTTTGGATCCCCTGAATAAACGTGTTGACAACTCACGTGACTTTTTAAACTCCAATTATGTTTGAGCAAAGTGAACAAAATCCAAAGTGACACTTTTAGTTGGAATTTCAGTGAAATTAGCACAAACACTCAAGCTGCCGCCGCGGGAGATTGCGAAATGTGCTTGGTAAAAAGCCATCTCAAAACAATGTCACGTTCAAAAGCATCGGGTCGTGCGCATGTCACAGAGCAGCAAGTCGGAGCGTAAAGTGCTTTGCGTGACAAGTGGTCATTTGAGAAGACTCAAAACACATCCATTTCAAGACAAGTCTTGAGCGCTTGCTCTCGCACTTTATTCAGCAACACACTCCCGTAACAGTGACATGGCAGAATCATATTCTGTAGCAGTTACTTTTTAGGATGAAACAGAAACAATCTGTGGTTAATTGATGAACCGTTTCTTGTCAAAATTAACGGTTCGATGAAAACCATCCACCTACCGTATTTTTGGACTATAAAACCCAACGGATTATAAGGGGAAGTTTCAAGAAACGCGTCACTTTGGGAAAATGTCAATCCAGGGTTTTAAGGTGCATGACTTCACATGAACAAACCAGTCCAGAAAATGAGTCAGACTCCAATTCGACATCCATGTAAAAGGCGCACTTGATTCTACGGCACATTGTTATTGGATCGATCGACTTTTGCGGGTGCCAGAAAGCCGAGTGTCGGTGCATAGAGTGTGTTTTGATGCATGAACAGAATCAAGCGAGTCCTTTTGGGGAAGGCCATCTTAGCCCGAAGCCATTTCTCAATGGCATCAAAAGCTGCAACAACAACAAAGATGAAAACAAAGATGGGGCGGGGGTTATCCCCGAGACATTTGGGAATACCGACAGAAACGTGCTTCACAATTCAACGATTTGCAAATCAGTTTCAAAGACGAGCATAAAGTCAAACAACATCACGTTGTTTCAGATATTGACCATCTTGGCCTTGTGACTGAAGATGTGACGTACGTTCCCCGATCGATGCTTATTAACCGGCGGTCTTTAGCAGGTGCTGATAAGTGATCAGACCGCTGATAGCGAGGTTGGCCCACCCAACGTGTGGATCAGAGGCCGCCAGCTGATGTCCTTGAATACGCAAACAGTTGGATCAGTGTTGATAACGTTGATCCGTTATTTGAGCTCGTAAAATACAAAGGCTCCGTCGTTTCGAGGAAAAAGCTTTCTGCTGCTGCACAAATGTTGCATCATGGACTGTTAATATTTCCCACTGATGCAATTGCGTGACTGGATCACATAAATGTGCGATTACATCATTTTCAAAGCCGCCGCCATGCGTACCCAGTGCCTAATTCATGAATCAACTCTCGCTTCTTCCAACTAAAAGCCGCCTTTTGATTCGTATCAGCGTCATGACTCTGTTTGAAAATCAAATTGAAACCAACGGGGGGCTATTTTTTATTTTGATCTGAAGTCGCGTTACAATGATTTCAATTTTTTTTTTATTTGTTTGAAATTAATCAGTGATTTATCAGCCTCACGACTGTTTCTTGCAAGATAATCCCCGGATTGCTGAGACATTCACTTAAAAGCCGCTAATTACGTAACATTTCAGATTTGATCTTTGCAAAGCCGCTCATTTTTGAACTGTTAAGAAACACGGACCAAGCATTGGCCATCTGCTGCATCACGACATCCTTTGCTCAACGTCTGAGCGGGACCCATAATCGTCACCCCGAACCCAAATTTCTGTATTTTCCAAATGAAAGAGAAATTGCTTGATTGTCTGACCATTTCAATTTCAAACGGTTCAATTTCTTTCCTTTTCGGTAATAAAAGCAATTTTTGGACTGCAGCAGAGCAGCTAGCATGCCCCTTAAATACTTCCCTCTGAATGTTTGCAGTTATTATTAATAGATATTTGTATTGTTTCTTTGTTTGTTATGATTGTTTTTGTTTTCTGCTGTGTGCTGCCTTGATCTGTGCTGTTGTTTCACTTAATTAAGCGTCTTTGGGTTCTTGAAAAGCGCTATACAAATTTAATGAATTATTATTATTAATTAATTTTCACTTCAGGGTTCAATAAAGGAGATTTTATCTTCTGTTAAATAAACACATGAAGAGAAGTTGAAGTGCAAGTTTGAATTAATACATTCCATTTTTTTCAAGGTGACTCCTCGCAGTGATTGCCAAACTCTGACGCCATTGCACAGGCAAAACAATCTTTATCCAAAATTAACTGATTTCCTGCAAAATCTCATGCAGTCTTTGTGGTTAATATATTTTTTTCCAACTTTCCAAGGGCGCTACTGAGTGAGTCACAAAGCCCTGAAATATTTTGTGGGTTTTTGATCCTCTTGGGTCTGGAAAAAGGTGATTGATTTGTGTGAAGAATAATCTTGAACACAAGAAGGGGGTCTTCACAGAGCTGGTAGTCGGCTCATTAAAAAAATAATAATAATAACCATGGGAACAGTGTTCTGAAGCTCATCTGGCATGGAGATGATGTCCACATCCAATTCAAATGCCACAAAAAGTGCTCTGATCCACTCCTAATCACCAAGTAATCACTTTTCTGTTTGGTCCTTCTGCAGTGATAAGAATGGATTTTTGAAAGCCGGGATGATTTGGGTTTGAGGATTATAAATTTGGAAGAAGACGAAGCTTAGGAAAAGAAAAGAATCAAAACAGCAGTGTGGTAGGTGATTAATTCATGAAAAGCCTTGGGACACTTGCAATAAGTTAGTCGGACTTCCCGCCATTGAATCGAATGGTGCCAAAATGGTTGTAAAATATTATTTATATATACATATAATGAAATGCTGAACTGCTTGCGAGACATTTGTCATCACGCAATTTAATTCAATCTACTGATATTAATAGTCACGTTATCAATCACAAAAGTACTAGAATGTTTCAGATTTTCACTATTTCCTCGAGTACCTCACTAGGATTTCACCGAACACACTGAGGAGATTTGTTTATATTTCATATGCTAATCCTGAGTAAACTATTATTTGCTGCTGTGAGCTGAAGAGAAAAAGCGTCATTAGGAAAAGTCAAATGATTTCGTTAATTAGTCGGAGGGGATGCGCTTTGTACTTGGAGATGGCAGGAACAAAGAAGACATTATTTAGTCTGGGTGGCACGAGCAAGAAAGCGTCCCATTTTCACATCAGTGGCATCCATTAGTGGCCCGCGACCGCTCTCCTTCTTGCTATTAGCATTCGGGTATGAAAAGGAGATCGGCTCTCCTCTTTTGCTGACATGAAATGTGTAATTATCATCCGTGTAGAGCAGGCTGCTTAACCGTCTCCCGGGAGGGAGGTGGCGATGCAATGAGCCGCATCACTGCGTCTCCTCTTCGGGGCTCCATATTCGCCGTCGAGTCATGCTTCTTTGCTGCTCTTATATAATAAACATGTTTGATATACTGTATTCATTTTGCACTCACGTTGCCTGTCCGCTATATATCACCACTGACGTGAGAACACTTCCCTCGTTTCAATTTTGCCAGACTCTTTAGAAATGGATCTATAATGCAGTCTGGTTGGTTTTTTTCTCCTATTTGACGGTAGAAATGCCAAACAGATGTGGAAAATATATTTCGAAGAGTTGTGTCACATGACTCAGTCAGTGTGCAGGAGAGGCTTCCCACTCAATTCAACCCAGGGCGAAGCATCGGCGCCAAGTTGGACCCCCAAACTGGCGCCACAGGAGAGTGGCGAGCGAGCTGACTGTTGCCTGGGCAACCCTTTCTTGCAGATTTTGAACTTGGCTTCGAAGTGGGCCTACGCCTGCGTCTCTCCACAAAGTGAGAAACAGGATTAGGAAAAACAAACAACTCCTGTATCTGAAAGTACAGCGAGCCCCTTTGAAATAGGACAAATCCAATGACCTGAAATTTCGAGTAAAAGCTGGATTAAATACCTAAGGCGAGGATGTCTACTCCAAAATGTGTCGTTAAGTAAGATCAGTTTCCTGCCGCCGTAATGTGGGAAATTTTAATCGCAAGAAAAACTAAAAGGGAATCGTCCCACTTGCATCTCAAGTCACCGATGCACGTTTATAGCAGTAAAACAAATTTGAATTTGATTTTCTGGGTTGCTTTTCCTATCATTTGAATTTCTTACTTCTTTGTCATAGATACTTTTTCTTCTTAGCTGAACTGTGTGGCGGCATTTCAAAAAAACTAACCAAACAACACATTTGAAAGTCGGTCGAGGGACAGCAAGCCAGCGTGACACTGGCCTCAGGTAACACACTCATGTGCTTCTTGGCAGTCAGCGGACAAGTCATTTGCATGGATGCGAGATTGAGCTTGGACCCTGTCTGTAAACGTCCTTAATTGGATTTGTCCAAATGTGGGCCAAAAGGAAATTTGTGGACCAAAGAAGATGCACTGAGCCTGTGTGTGGGCATCAAGTGGCTCATCCCACTGTCCGTTTGTTTATATTTTTTTTCTTGATGATGACGCTGTGCTCGCACTTACACTCAGGTCAGCGCGTGGAAATGTTTCCAAATATAATCCTTGTGTTGTTCTCCGAGCAATTAAGACAGATGGCCCGTGTCCGTACACAGCTGGGCGGCGAGGCTATAAATGCACGTGGGTAACCGTTTGTGAGCTGACAGGATCACGAGAAAGAAGTCGGCAGGGAGGAACGCCGCATTTGGAGAGCACAACGCCTACAAAGTGACTAATGGCTGCAAGCTGTTTCCGCACTGTGGTGGAAGCCGCTCCACAAAACTTGAAACGTCGCACTTTGTCAAACATTACACAAACGAATTTAACCTAGAAAGGCGCCGAGTTATTATTTATGAGCATTTTATCTCTAATACTGCAGACTGAAAACTGCACAAATGATTTTGTCAAATTTGAATCTCAATTTGTTGAAAAGGCAGGCGTCAAGTTTGAAAGTCCTCACATTTCACTTTGCAAAAAAAAAAAAAAACTCACACGCCCGCTGGGAACAAAATGGAAAAGTGTTGAATGTGAAAGGGACCCAAATCCTTTAGTGTTATCGCTCTTGTTCCGCACATAAAGTTGAAGAGCGTTGTGATTAATTGTGGCTTAAAAGGTTCTCTAAAGCGATCATCTTTATCTTGACGCGCACGCTCGTTTATTCCGACCGCAGTCTGGAAGCATTAAAAATCCTCAAACAGAATATGTCAGAATGCGGAAGCCGCCGGCGATGAAATATTCCGTCTGAGCGCAAGTCGGGCTGATTGGCTGAGCTTCGATTAGACAGAAGTATTCCCCAGGTGAGTGTCAGCCCGGGTTCCTCTGGAACCGGAGGTAAAACGAGAAGTCAACACTATTTAGTCAAATAAAAGGCTGAGACTAAAAGAAAGTTTGTCAGCCGAGCCGGAGCCGCTGATTTATAATTTATCGACGGTTATGCTGAGTCGAGGCCACCCGAGAGACGACGGGGCCGCTTTTTGCAACCACCTCTTCACATTCCTCGTGAGAACGCAGCCTTCTGATGCGGTCGTCTTCATAAGCTGGACACGATTTTCTCGCCGTCTGATGAAACGATGTACGGCATCGCATAGAGGAATGTCATCAGCGGTATAGCAATGACTTCTTTCTGACCTTGACGAGGCCGATTCTCAAACGATTGCAGACAGGAGAAAGTACAAACTGTCTTAGCGATGTACTCTGGTTGTTGTGTTAATGGGCTGATCTCCAGCTTAGACAACCTGAATGCAGTATTAGTTTGACTTTATGACTGTCTCACAGTATGACTTAACAAACATTCATTTTTGGCTTAACAAGGTTGTCGTTTGTGTTATTGGATACAATGGTAGCTTTTACTCTGGTCTGAAAAATCGAAATTACTAGTTGGACTGCCAACATTTTTTTTTATGATTTTGTTTCAATGTGACTCTACTATTATTTCCTACTATTATCCAAGTTTTACATAAAGTATTGTAGTCATATAAGCACAGTTTCTGAAGTAGATACCGTAATTTTCGGACTATAAGTCGCATTTTTTTCATAGTTTTGGTGGGGGGGCGACTTATACTCAGGAGCGACTTATATACATATATATGGGTTTTTTTCACTTTTTTGGGCATTTTATGGCTGGTGCGACTTATACTCCGGTGCGACTTATAGTCCGAAAATTACGGTAATCAAAAAGAGTTCTGGGTCGTAGATTTAACATCCAACCTATTTTATTCTACGACTGCGTTGCATTCTTAACTTTGAAAAGAGTGATGATAAATGACTGTTGGAATTCTTCTGTCGCTATGACTTAGCCCTCGAGTGACACTGTGACTGTCGTAGGGCAAAGCATGATCCCGGTACTGATGTGTCACTGTGAGCAAGCTGAATCATCCGCATAATCATAGTGTTAGTGGACAAGTGTAGAGTATTGCTTCCTCTGTCACAACAAGACCACGGCATTGTGCCACAGGGGTGGGACGCTCGCTGGTCAGCCAACAACGGAAACATTTCATTCACATGCGATCCTTTGACACTTTGCTGTCACTTATCCTGATGAGGCCAAATGCCAATCGGCCCGTTCAAAGCAGTCTCGTTGATTTGAAATGCAGCATGTTGTAAAAATGGAAATAAACAGAAATACTTCAAGGATGCGTTTACAAAGAATGAGGTCAACAGGTGAATAGCTGAGTCCAACATGGGGGATGAATGGGAGTGTTGCAAGGAGGGGGTGGGGTGGGGTGCAGCTGTGCCCTCCTTTCCAGCTGCAAGTCCAAATTGGTTTTGTGCTTTCAGACCTCCACAGCGGCTGATTGTTGTTTGCTGTGAGAGCAATTGCGGGGAGACTTTTGTCCAAAACATAAATTAAGGTTTGTGCTGTAGCCATAAATAAAAATAAAAAAAGGTTACCGTAACCATGGTGACTACGATAACGCCCACCTCGATTTAGAAAAGGAAACAAATAATACAGCTGAGCTTTGTATTCAGAACCAGGTGACCTAGCTGCATGATTCACATCGGGCAATAGTTTAAATCCCAAGTGTAAAAAATAAGTCAACCCCAGTAAAGCACAGAGTCTGACGACGACAATCGTCTTATTTGACGTGAAGCACGCACAAGCCTCATTAAGACTCCTCCTGTTTTGACAAAGATAATCCATGTTGGTGTTATTGAGCAGTTGAAGCTATAAAGGCAAGAATATGAAGCCGCAAATCAGCCAACACACGCGTATTAATTTCATGCAGTGGTTTTATGGCCCAAAATAAACTCCTACAGGCATACACTGTGGGGTTTTTTTTCCTTCTTCATCTGCCCAACAGAAATTTAATTACTGGCAGCAGTTACGCGGCATAGTAAACCGCTCGGGACTTTAATAACCGTCGAATCGCCAGCTGTGAACTATTAAGCAACGGCGGTGACAGTCAGCGGCGCCTCCGAACGGCTGGCCAAAGTAAAAGTCTCAAGTTTGACATGACAGAGGAACTGTGCACATGGGAGATGGACTTGCTGCGTCACAATAAAGGTCCTGATGAAATGGTTCAGTCAGATTTGTTGCATTTGTTTGAACGGTTGGTATGAGCCAACGATCATAGTACATGATTAAAATGATTTGTAAATAAACATCATCCCTTTCTGACCCCAGATTGTGACTCCAATTGGATTTGCAAGAAACTGCCGCACCCGAGGGAAAACAACCAATAAGAGCCAGAAGGTGTGAAGGGGTTTCACTAAAAGTATGGTGGGATATCCATCTCTAGCTAGCTTGCGTTGGCTCCATTTATTTGTGATTGTAACCGTTTGAACTTTGATAGCTGGGAATATCACTGTCGAATATTGTTAGATTTGATTATTCTATCGACTATTCCATCAAGTTTTCTTTTTGCATTAACTTGTATTACTAAACCATCTCATCCATGATTAGGGTTTATTATTGTTATATTGTTAGTTGCCCATTATTTTGATAATTGACTAGTTGTCGATGAATCGAATAATTTTGATGCTTCTAATATTCGCTCATACTTACAACTGAAAAAGAATGCACCTTCTATCTCAGTAGAAACATTCAAGACACGATTAAAGACACATTTTTATGCTATGGCCTTTAATGAACCTGTGTTGGCCGATCCGGCTGGAGTTTGTGTTCTCTGCCCTGCCCCAATTTAGGTGACACCCAAACTGAAAATGGCTGTCTGGATTTGTTGTCGACCAATCGGGATGAGAGATCTGAGGCGGCTTACCACCCTCACAGACACTACCGTGACAATTGAGGGCACCTTCCGGCAGCTCGTCACTTTAAATATGGACTTTTTATTTGGATTGTTTTACATGATGTGTTCTATGTGGCCTCTCTGCATCCATTGTAGCCTGGTCATCCTGGAGTTTTTCCCTGCCCTCCTGGGAGTTAAGATCAGGGTATGTTGAGAATAATTGCCAATTTTGCACATGTGAAGCCCTTTTGAGACTTGTCTGTGATTTAAGGGCTACATAAATAAATAAATAGAGAAATAGAGCAAAGTTTCGAATGACAGAAGCATTGCTGCACTTACCCGATACCAAACGATTTCCCGGAGCCTCCCGTCGGTCTTGAAGTTGCACTTGAGGGTCACGGTCTCACCCACGACTACAGGAGGCAGCGGCTCGATGGTAACAGTCAAATATCCTGCCAAGACACACGCGGGGGGAAATGAAGCACACTTTAATGTGGAACTTGAAGGAAAAACCACAAGATGTTCATGGATTTTAAGTGTGTAAAGCAGAAAAAAACGCGGCTAATGACTTAAATTCTGTCCCATCTGGTAAAGTTTTGCCACCTGCGCACAAAGATGTCTCAAGTCATCCTTCATAATGGGCTGATTGTTGGTTGCGAACGGCAGTCCTCCTGTGTTTACTGGTGTATATAATGTCTCTGCGAGCTGCAAAGAACGGACAGCTTGCCTTTTAGCAAATAGACATCTCAGGAAGGACCTCGAGTAGTTGAAGGGCTTACATAGCCGAAATTGGTACAGCTGGCGTAAGATCAATAATTATCTGATGGCTTATAGCTGTAAAGCGTTGCATGCAGATATTCATCATTTGCCTAACAAAAGTGCTTTTTAGAAATGTGTTTCCTTCGCATTAGGCAAGAAGTAGTTTTCAGTTTCCAAAAGGTCGGTGACCCCTGCTTTGTTGTTGGTGTTGCCGGTGTCCGTCTTCAGTCTCCACTGATGCATGTCAACAGCAGCATGACTACTATGAAATGACATGAGAACCACGGGGGGTGAGAAATGGATGAAAAGATTTGAATGACACCATTAAGAAACCTTAATGGACGGTCTTCAATCTCATACTGTATTTACACTCTTTTAGTTGCTTGTCAGGCGACTGCAGTCCGATTGCTCCATTTTCTATCCCAGCTAAAGCCAAGGAGAACGAGGTAATGACAACCCGATACGTTGCAGAAAGTCACGCATTGACGTACTGTCACATGAGTGCATTCTTAACATGCTCATAAACAGATGCTAATCAAATCAGCGGTGTTGGAGGGCTCTTTTCTCCAGAGTCAAGTTGAATGACTAAACCTCCGCTTTGAGAAAATCCCTAACACTTGATACAAAGCCACATACGCACTTGACACAAAGCCACATACACAGCAGTCTGGAGTCATGAACGTTTGTCTTGTTGCATTGACAGCAGAGGTGCTCAGCATGACAGCTTGAAGATGATAATGCTGACTTTGCTTTCTACAGAGGAGTGTTGGAACCCAGATTCGAATGTGCGTGTGTCTTGTGAGAAATAGGAGTGCATATTCTAGGCTACAGTTTGTTTTTAAAAGGTCTAATGGTTTATTCCTGTCGGTGCAGAAAGGCATTATGGGCAATTCAGTGCAACATACGGGTGGGGGAATGACCATTTGCCATTGGAGGAAACCATGCAGGAAAGGATGGGGAGTTTTCAAAAGAGCAAATTCCACGGATGATGCACTCGTCAGGGCGCTTCACGTCTGGAGGAGTCGCAGCCCACTCTGCTTTGCGCAAGCTCAACATTCCCACGCAAGTCAATGGTGCTCCCGTCATGAATTTCACGCGCTGCCTTCTTGCCAAACCGGCCGTGTCTCTCCATATGCCCAGGCTAGAACGGGCCTCCATGTGCGTGCCATGAATCGCACCAAAGGTCATATCAGTTTGTCTCGCAGTGGCGAGGGCGGGATGTGTCTTTCTCATCAAGAGGCCTGCGTTGTAGCACCAAACCTCCCTGGTGGTGAATTGCAATCATTTGTGCAGATGGCAACATGCAACGGATGCCTTGCATCACTTTTAATGACAATGAAATTGCAATTTATTAGTGGAGCTGAAGAGACAAAGAAAAATCCATTTGTCTTCAACCTAAGTCCATTTGTGTGGTGCGGTCACGTGTTTTCAGCCGAGGGAACGACACCATCTAATGAGGCCGCCGGGCTCGTCTTTGTCGCACTAATAATGGCAATTTGCCAAAATGCACGCGGGACAAACAAAAGACATCCGCCGACGAACCGCCACCCATGTGTGTCGCTTGCTGCGGGGCTCTGTGATTTACGACCACCTTTGTTGCAACCTGAGAGGAAAGTGTTCGTTCGTCATCGGTAGGCTTTGTTACATGGCTCCGCTTTCCAAGCATGGCTTGTAAACATACGCTGCTCAAGTTTTTTTTCAACGGTCAAGTTAAATTGACATAGATTACCGCATTTTCAAAAATGTTTCATAGTATTGCACTTATTCAGGCTAACAAAATGGTGCATTTACAGCCAATATTCAGTCCAAAATGAATATTTGACGAATCATCCTCCCTCGCCGGCCCTCAAAAAGTTTTAATACATTATTCATCAAAACGATCAAGGGCTAAAATAGACCATTTCCTTAAAATGGAGTCTGCTGGTGGTTTTTTTTTAAGACTGGCGGCAAGGTGTGCATACTTACCAGTAAAATCAAGTCGTGGCAGCAAATGAGTTGCGATGCTTGTCAACGTTACAAACATCAACGAGGAACTTCTTTTTCTTGAGGTTTTGTCAAGAAAATCCATATGTTTGGAATATTTCTATTTTAGAATCCATTTATGCATGCATTTTAATGACCAAATTCAGGCGCATATGCAGAAGAAGGGAATGAATTTGTAGTCAGTCCAAATTAGAATCGATTTGACAGTCGGCCGGTTTCACAACTATCAGGACCACAAGTAACTACAACCCGTAAAATCACATTAATTATTCGGAATAAATCAAAATCCATTAAGGATGCCAGATGAGTCTTTGATCTCTAAAAGTGTTAAAACACAAACACACACACACGAATGAGGTGTTCAGGGAAGCGGCCTCCCGAGAATACGAACCATGGGCATTTCACGGCCACGCTATCCGCAGAAAGATAAAACGTGATTCCGCGAGCTGGCCACGATCGCTGATCTGAGGAAGATAAATGCATCGTTAGCGAGCGTGTGTGTTTCCTCGGGAGACTTGTGAAGACTTAAATAATCAGGGCAGAAGAGGTGGGAGGTGCCAACACAAGACGCAAAGCGAAACACTGTTGCCAGTAAAGCTTCTTAAGATGTGGACTGAATTTCAAATGTGAAACTCTCATGAAAGGATTAACTCTAGGCCCGCTTTTGCATTTTTCTTTGGATTTTTGATGCTTTTTTGTGGAGGGGGGGGGGGGGGCATTATGAAGCTCATTCAAAACGAGGAAGCAGCCTGCAGTAAGTGGAAGCATACTTCAAAACGGTAAGCGTCGCAGCTGTCCTGACGTATTATCCTGGAATAGTTTCATTCATTGGTCATTGTGCATTTGCTGCGGGGGAGGTATAATATAAACAGTAATAGTCGTCATTTTTCTCAGAGGATAAAGAAAACATGCCTTTGAGTATTCCTATCATATACTGTATGTCTACTTGTGAAGACTGAGGCACGTACGCTATCTGGTAGCCTGGTTATGATTTTATTATATTACGGTAGCTGACTTTCAGGAAAATGTGATTTAAATACGCAACATAGAATTTTCTGTTTGACGGTAAACGTTCAACTGGTTGTAGCAATAAACACCTTGAAGATGTTCTTTGGAAGAACTATCTGACGAGCAAAAATGAACAACAGCTCGTATCTCGGAATCCACACAAATTGCTCTTGGTCTTGAGGAATACGCTTTTCAGGAATATCCTCGGGCAAAGAACCACATGCTGCTTCACCAAGAAATGATCAGCTCACGTGTAGCATGCTCCCCTGTTAAATTTCCATCAAGCTCATGAATCTTTTAGCACAGATGACTTTGATTACTATTACTTCCACTCGAGGATGCATTATGTCCTACCTTAAAGGTTTCCTGGTCTGTGTGTGTTTCTTATTCATTGATATCCATTTAGATGATATAAAAAGGATCATTTTGACATAACTGGGTGGATTCATTGGGAAGAAAGCCGTAATTGCATCCCTCCTGTCAGTCATGTAGAAATAACTCAGCCATCTGGCTCCTTGCTAAGTGCATTTCAAAAACATCTTGTCATCATCGACTGCGGGGTGAATTTGCGATATCTGCGCTGACACTTGAAGGTCGGGCGGAGATGATGGGGGTCGGAAGAGGCCTTTCTCAGCCAAAGATGACAAATACGTCATCTTAGAGACTTCTGCCAATCAGAGAAAGTAGTGGCTTCACTCGCTTCACCCTCACCATATCTATTTTATTGTCACTGCAAAATAATGAAGCTTCTTCTAAAGCCCGTCACATTAACAATTGACCTCCGTTGAGTGTCAAAGAGTGTAAAAAACGCTGAATACAAAGCTTTCGTCTTGCAGTACTTTCAGGGAGATAAATGAGAGCCTGTTAGCTAAATGTTATAGGTTCTCACATTTGAACGTCCGCACAAAAGCCCGGAATACAAATGAAGCGTTGGCCAAGTAGATAACGTCGGGCGGGCGTGTAATTCGCCAAATCGGCGGCAGACACAAATACATTCGGGCCGTGTCAGAACTTGTCTGTTCTGCTCAAACGGGTTATTTGTTTGCCTTGTAAAGTAAAGTGGACACCAGCGCTAGGCCAGTACAAACCACCCTCCCCACCAAACTCTCCGACTTGATTACCGTCCACCAAAAAAGCAATCTTCCAAATAGCAGTTTATCTTCTTCCATGCTACTTGATATTCCGATTTGCGCACAAGCCTGCTTGCAGTGGAATCATTGTTTTACACGGAAATACCACTTGGGATAAACAGTGTCTGCATGTTATTTTCACCTCGGGTTCCCCATTTACAAAGTGTCTGTTTGTATTTACAAAGGAGATGTTCTATTGTGTCTTTAATAAGCAACACAAGACTCGGGTGGCATATTAACAAAGGGTCTTAGAAGCAGCAAGTTGTCGTGGGAACGCTGAAGGAGGTGGGGGGCAGCGAGGAGCTCGGTCCATCGCCGTTTTTGCATTCTGCGAGCAAAGTTTCGCCCGAGCGCGGGTCACGAGCGCTGGCGGTAAATTAGGGAGGGCGGCGTGGAGAAAATGGCTGCTCCGAATGCCAAAATTCAGCAGGGGTGAAGTTGAGACGCCGTATGTCTCCTGCGTCACTCTTGCTTCACATTCAAAGGCTTTCAGAGGTACAAGCTGGAGACCTGGTTGGCCTTGACATCAGAGAAAGAGGAGGGGGGCACCTATTTAAGAAGTTACATCAGTTACACTCGTGTCTCGTATGTTCCCTCTAGCTAGCAGATTCCTACTGTCAAGGCACGCAATGTCAAGTCTAACTCAAGTCACGTCTCCATAATTATATCAAGTCAAAGTCACGTCTTCAGTTTTAGCCAATAGTCCCAAGTCCTAAAATTGTGACTCAAGTCCCGCACGCTTTGCTATTTAGCACGACCGAGTCAGAATGTTAGAGCCCAATCATCACGCGACTCACAGGCATGGAGGCGACGCACGTTGGAAAAACGGCAATGAAATGAAGTGTGGCGCAGAGGCCCAAAACGCAAGGACAGGACGTGCGACTTAATTGAATTTCACCCGCATTACGTTCGACTGCATGGTGACCTTAAGGAGCTGCCCTTGAGCAAGGCATGTCCGAAATGTCCCTCTAGGCTTTCTTGCCCTTTGTGAAATCCAATCTTTGCTTTCAGGGACATTTGTTCTACATGGTTTCATCTTGAGATTTTTCCTCTGCAAATCTTGAGCCTCAATGATTTGGTATGACAAGATGCACTTGGGTAGCACGTCCGCCTCACAGTTAGGAGGGTGCGGGTTCGATTCCACCTCCGGCCCTCCCTGTGTGGAGTTTGCATGTTCTCCCCGGGCCCGCGTGGGTTTTCTCCGGGCACTCCGGTTTCCTCCCACATCCCAAAAACATGCTTGGTAGGCCGATTGAACACTCCAAATTGTCCCTAGGTGTGAGTGCGAGTGCAAATGGTTGTTTGTCTCTGTGTGCCCTGCGATTGGCTGGCAACCGGTTCAGGGTGTCCCCCGCCTACTGCCCGATGACGGCTGGGATAGGCTCCAGCACGCCCGCGACCCCAGTGGGGACTAAGCGGTACAGAAAATGGATGGATGGATGGAAGATGGTGTCAAGCAAGCGGAGATCAACGGGAAACTGGAAACTCTCTTTCAATGAGTGTCTGTGTTAATACTGCAGCAGTTAGATGCCCTTGTTGTGGCCTAATTTTACCACGAGTTTGGAAACACTGGCTCAAAACTACCTGGGCCCTGACACCAAGCACCTACTTGGCCAACAGTTTGGCCCCCAAACAGCCGGGGGCCATGATCCTTGCTTGGCTATAGCATCAAAAGGACCTTACGGGTACGCAGGATTTCCATCAGCGTTCAGCAGCCAAGCGCAGCGGTAAGAATGAAACTCTGGCGGCCATTCATCAGCGCTGCGGCCCGGATTAAAGTCCTGCCAGACCCCCCGCCGCCTGCATCGCCAGCCCGCTGCCGACATGCTTTGTTTCAGCCCTCTGCGGGCTCTTAAGATGCACGCTTCGACGGAGTCTTCAAAGTCCTCCACGGCGAGTCAACTCTCTAAAAAAGTAACGGCATATTGGCGAGTCAAGCAAAGGCTCCTTGTACCGAGCGCTCAGCATTTACCGCCAAACAAAGGAGAAAGAGGAGAGACACGGCCAAAGCCGATTACGTGCTCGAGAGGGCGTTGGTGTGCTGATTAAAATCATGAAATAAGGTCAAAAACATTAGAGATTTGTGGCACTGTCGCGCTTTTACTTGGGGCAACAGAGATGGGGCAAACTTTAGTGAGGTCCCGTACTGTCCTGTACAATTCATATCCTCCTGTTGGAAGTCAATTAAGGTCAATTATCTTTACTGTCAAGTGTAATTGACAGAATTGTATTGTAATTTCTTCGCTTGGCTACACCTCGCTTATGTTGTACAACCACGCTGTATGGTAGCATTGCAAACATTTCCCTAATTAATTATTAGCATATTAGCGCTCTAATGAAAACTGCACCACACGGGCCGCACCGAATTACATTTCCTTGATTGACGTTTGGTAAAATTAAGCATCATGAATGTTTTTGGAACGCATTATTTTTAATGGGATGGGAGACGATGCGCCAACCCTCGCAGTGCATTTCACGCAATCTTTTAACACTTGAGGAATGATTGGTACCTGCTGTGAGCTGCTTTTTTTGTTCATTTTCTGATGCAGTGAAACCATTTCACAATTCATGCAAGACTGACAAGTACACTCTCACCAAGCTGTCACTGAACCAAATTTCATATTTTGGGCTGATGAAATATGTTCTGATTGAAGTACTAAAAGGGCATTGTATTCTGCCAATCACAGGTTCTCAGCGTTCAGCACCATTGTTGCCCACTTTGGCGGCATTTACAATGATCAATAGGATAGGTGTCATGTCCTGTGGCTAATTCCAATTAGCTGGATTGTTGTGTATTCCCGCATGTATATTGTGTGTCAAGTGTGGCCCTATCATTGATCTGGCTATGTGGTGCATTAAATCGGAACAAAACAGTGATGCTTAATGATGGTCTTTGTTTTTGCAAAGATGGCATTGATGAGTGAGAATGGAAGCAAATGATGTTCCCTGGAAAAGTGCATAAAGCAGCAGCACCATTCCCAAACAACGCAAATTCATTCACCCCCACCATTGCACTCCTCTAATCGTCCACTCTTGCGTGCCTTTAAGGCCTTTTCTTCTTTCACCTTCTTTAACCTTCGGGAGTCGATGCATTTCTAAAATGTCTCGCTTGGGGAAGCCAAACGGTGGGAATACGTATCACTCTTTGCAGGAAGCGGCAAGCATTGGTATTCACGGCTGCCCCTCCGTTTGGGAAGGCACTCGGAGCGAGGATGCAGCCAAGTGCAACTCTGACACATGCGCCACCCAGCCATAAACCCCCAAGCCCACCCCACCCCACCAAGCTCCACTGCAAAAAGAGCCACTGTGTTAATTGGGCCGAAGCGCATTAGGGAAAGGAAGGCAAATTAATGTAAGCAGGCATAGATAGATTACATCTGGCAGGTTCAGGTAGCAAAGACCACGTTCGCTCTGCAGCATCTTAGTCCCTGGTCATGGCGGCCAAATGAAAGCTCGCCCTGTAACTCTGCACAACAGGACCATCTCCAATGTTGGCCGCATAGCTTTACAAGCCTTAAGGAGGAATAGAAGATTGGCCCACAAACCACACAGACAGTTACTGTGCTCAATTTCTATCACCAACTTGTGCACTTGGGAGAATCTCCTTCCATATTGGTAGACGGTATTGGCAGTGAACAAAATAAGTTCAGAGCTGTTTGGATTTGATGGACACGTCCAGAGTTTTCTGCCTACAGTGGAAAAGAAGGATGTGGCAGGAGCTTAGTGATTTCAGACAAGAAACAATCTATCACAGATCCTTCCTTCAACTCCAGCTTTTCATGTTCCAGAGCAGATAAGTGATCCTTAGCAAACTCCTCCACAGAAGAAGGATCAATAAGTCCTACAACGTTGTCTGACGCTTGCCAGTAGCCACATAAGAAGATGGCTTTACAGGAAGGGGCCTGATGTCCTTTGCTGCGTCCCACACATGTTGTGGGTCCACCACGGTTGCTTTGTTACATTTGATGCTGATCGCTCTTCATTCTGTCAGTCATCTTGATTGATTGACCAAACCTCCAGAATCTTGTCTGCAATTTTCCCAGAAGAACAACCCCTGCAATACCCAATTCCATCTTGAAACCTTTTGTATAGGTTTAAGATCCCGAAAGAGCCGATGGCCGCCTTGCTTCCACTGACTTCATTTGAATCCAATTGTTGTGTGATGAGGTGAGAAAAAGCGGCAGCTTAAAAGTTTTTATTTACCGCAAGTCGGAGAGAGACAATATTATTTTTGACAGCTCCTTTCAAGCCTGTGAGGAGGCAATAATTGTGTGCAGCCAGCGGCGCGTGGGCGCTCGGGCAACTGTCGACAGGTAACACGTGTCACACCCATGCGAGCTGCTAAACGCTCGGATACTTTCTCCGCTCGCTCGCCCCCTTCATTTTATTGGACGACGTGCCAGCCATTGTTTCTGTTTTCTTTCCGTGTCAAAAATAATTGAATTTGTCTGAGACGACGGGCGGTTTATACATACGGCGACGCGCCAGCTGCCAGGAAATATACAACGCAATCAAACAACCGTGATAATTATCTCTAACTAAACACACAGCCTCAGCCAGTATACGTACATAGATAGTAATTGATGGAAGGAATCTTCGGACATTCTCCCATGCAAGCCTGGGGAGAGAACATAAACCGCACACGGGAAGATGCAGAGCACGGAGTGAAATGGAAACGATTGATCTGCCTTAGGGAGCAGTCCAAAGAACAAGAAGTAATGTCAAATTACTTTCGATTACCAAAATAAAGAAATTTGTGATATGGAAGCAAAATGTGCACCAAAATGTAGTGAACCGGAAGGACTACAAAAAAGAATACAAACTAAAGCTTTGTCAGTGGTGTAAATGATAAGATTGGAATCATTATTTGGACTGTCGCCATTTTGGTTGTTCCAGATGAGTGTCTGTAGTCTGCGTGTGATGGACTGCCGGTTTGCGTTTTGATTGTAAATCAGGAAGGCACCGGCGGTACGCGCGATGGGCCGAAATGTGCATCGTAGCCGTTTTGAGCGATGGCTGCGAGTGATCACATCAAGCTCCAAGATGGAGGACGTCCTCCTCCGCCACCCCTCCATGACCGGCGAGGCTCATCCGTCTCTACATCCCCTCCTAAGTAAGGAAGGCGAGCGTCATCCTTGGCAAAACCGTGAACCTACCCACAAGGTCGGCTAGCCACACGGGGACATTGGGTTATCACCATCGGGGGGACGAGCAATCGGGTGTGAACGTCGCTGCTAAAGAGAGCCTCTAATTCTGGAGTTGGCCGGGCCGGTGAAGGACTGGGCCATTCCTCAGAATGAAAAATCTCATCCATAATTTCAGAGCCGATAATTCAGGGTTTAAATTAAAAATTAGAAATCAGCACTTCAATGCATGGGCAGATGTGATATTAATCAACCGCCATCTTCATCCCGCCCGTTCCGGACGCTGAGATATTAAGCAGGCACAAAGGCGCAAATGTGTGTTTGTTTGCCAAATCGTACCGAGCAGGTGTCTCCTAAACATGACCGAGTGAGATGTTTGGAAGAAAAAAAAAAGCAAAGCTAAACTGGAAATGGAGGGTGTTGTGATTTTTCCGCCATAACCGTGAATCACTCTGAAGTACTGACATTTGCAAACAATTATCAGCGGCTGCCAAGAAGCCGCAGCTGTTCAAGAGCAAGCAGGTTGGCCATCGCTCAAAAGAATCAACTCTTTGACCTTGCTTTGGAGAGACTCTTGTTTCTTTGCAAAATCATGGCACTTGTGATGAATATATCCAAACCTCGACAAGGAACTTGAATCTGCCACACTTTACACGGAATTGGCTCAAACAAATCAAGGACAGCCTGATAAGATCTTATATACATGTGTACTGCAATGTATTTGTAATTGTTTAAATTGACAGTTTGCAATGAAGAACATAAGTGTTTATTTTCCATCATGGTACTTACACGACAGTACAAACAAGCTGATCCGTGCACTTTGAGCCCATCTGACAATAATGCAGAGGCTTTCACTCAGCCATTCATGTTGACTATATAATCAAGCTTTTCAAGGACTTTTTGTAAGCTCAAGTACCTTTGAACACAATTTGTTTTGTGATTTTTTTTTATATATATTCCAAAGCAGCCAAAGCAATTCAACGTTCTCACCCGAAAAAAAAAAAAAGCAATAAAGCAAACCAACATGTTGATTGAACAAGTGCCATTTCGAAAAGAATCCAAACAAAACAAATATAGTAGGCAGTCCCTTGCAAGTGACGGAGCAATCACACTTTTTCTTTTACTTTGCATATCAAATTAATGACAGTTTTTGAAAAAAAAGCTTTTTATTTGAGAGTACCATTGTTAAACACAAGCAAAGGAAAGAAGACCACCAGTGCAAACTAATGCTCCTAAAGACACATAAAAAGAAACGAAAGTCCAGCCATGACGCAAATTGTGACGCAAGCGAGGGAGAGCCATGCCATTCTGTCTTCATCACTTCTTTGTGAAGTTTTCAAAGTCACACGGTGAAAGTTGACTTACGTTCCAAATGATGTTCCCCCCCGCTCTGTCTCTGTCAGACAGGTGACATGTTATGTTCCAAATAACAACATCTCGGCTTTTGTACGCCCATGCGCAAAAAAACCCGCCAGTGACATTTAATGTCTTATTTTGTGCGCCGCCTGTCAGTTAACTTGACGACATAAATGCTACTGTGGTTCGTTGACAGTGAGCTCGCAACGGCGAAGAAGGGAGGACAGGCCGTGGGCTCATGCTGCTGGTCTCTGACTTGTGTTTTTACGGCTCTTAAATTGTAACCAGTTTGCTCTTCACAAATTCACCTAATCGCATTTTAATGCCAAGGTTTGTTCATAGCGGTTCCAGGAAGTTTTTCCCTGTGCTTCCAGTTAATTTTCTTTCTATATCAAATCACAAGCCATTTATGATTAAAACAAATATTCAAACCTGTTATGACGTGGTACGATTAATTGTGGGTTGTTTTTTTTGCTATTTGTG
Organism: Syngnathus typhle; assembly: GCF_033458585.1. Taxonomy (NCBI): domain Eukaryota; kingdom Metazoa; phylum Chordata; class Actinopteri; order Syngnathiformes; family Syngnathidae; genus Syngnathus; species Syngnathus typhle. The sequence goes on from NC_083748.1 coordinate 12,070,624, forward strand.
CAAATAGCCCATTAGCGCGATGTGTTTAATTGTGGCCAGACAAAAGGAGAAAACAGTGAACGGAGGTCGGGAAAAGACATTTGCAGGATATACGGTGCAAAGTCGTTCAATGACGAGAAGACAGACACAATAAATATTATCTTTGAGCGGAGGGTGATGCAGGATGATGGCACAAAGTCGTTCGGCGCGACTGTCACTCTGTCAAGGATTGACTTTGCAGCCAACAAACATGCCCGTGTGACCCGCCGATGAACTGTGGGGCTATATTCCCCCAAGCCCGGGTGAAAATGACATCAGGATCGTCCATGCCAGAATGGGGTGAGAGGGGCGGGGGGACATTTTGACATTGCCTCTCCAATATTCATAACGCTTAAAGGACATGGCGAGCATTCGACGGCGGCCGTCTTTTTATGACGAGCTTAGCCGCTCGCTCCACAATCTGGTGGCGGGCCGGGTAAGCCTGGCTCCAGTCATTATTTCCTGCAACCCATTCCATTTGACCTCTGCGCTTGACACGCATTATTCACGATAGGAATAGCGCCTCCTCTGCCAGGGCGGAAGAAAGACGAGGAGACAAACAAGTTGAGCGAGAGGAGTCGCACAACTCCGGGGACGCACGTGAAGCGAGCACTCGCCCTCCATTAAACGGCGTGGTCACCTTCAAACAAAAATAAATTGACCGCTGAGTGTCTCCGCCCCGTTGCCAACTCCCCGCCTGCTTCCTCATTAGAGCGTAAGTCGAGCTCTAATGAGCGGGAAAAAGCCGGCGTGCTGCGAGGAAGATGAATGGACCTGAGAGGCCGCTTCACGCCCCTCCACTGGAAGCTCCAATAACATCTCCATCCTGGCGGTAGGGGGTGCCTGCTGCTAAAGCCTCCATGGACTAAAGAGCCCTCCGAGGTCCTAAATCATGCAGCCAATTATCCTCAAAGCTGTCGTTATGAATGCAATTCTTTTTACGAACAAGAGGTCCCATCGAAACGAACAGAAAGGCCGAAAGACTTTATCCTCACACGAATCTATAAAGCATATTCAGCAATATTCAGGGATGGGCGAGGGGGGGGGTAAGCGGTGCTCATTCAGGAGGACAGAAGTAAAGACTTTTTTTTCTAATGAGTAAATGTTTGCTTGATGAGCCCTTTAGAAGACACAGTTGGTGGTACAAAGAGATTTGGAAATAAATATGCATGAGCTGTTGTTGAATATTCATAAGAACTTGGGGTACTGTTACGCACCATCAGAAAATAAATCAACATTTAAGAGGCGATTGGGCCGGTCAGACTGGGTTATCACTGAGGTACGACTGGTCCCCCACCAACCATAAAAAACGATACCCACTAAAAAGAGTCCTTTTAAAATGCGGTCGCTTGTGCTCTTTTTTAATGATCAAAGTGCTTCCCTGCCAACGGTTGAAAAGCGAGGCACGGTAGTGCGTTAACGCGAGTCCAAAGGTCGTCATTCGGTTTCCACACTACATTTACAACGCGCTCGGTTTTGCTCCGGTGTGCACCTGCTTTCCATCTAAATGGACGAATGTAATGAGTAAAGAACAGATCATTGGGCCCCAATCACTTAGAGCTGACATTGGATGCAGAGAAGTGCTTTTTGCAGAGCAGTCGGTCGGAGAGACGCCGCACTCTGAATCCGACGGCTAATGGATTCTTTCTCTGGGTTTCCGGACAGTACAGTAGAAGACAACACCGTGGGGGAAGCGTCGGGACTGAAAACCTCTTCATCTTCAGCCAACTGCTGGGACTGTTGCGGCGACCTGGTAGGTGCGCACCTGTCTGTGGGTGCATGTGACCACAAGGGGTCACTGCAGGGGTATGACCTCAGAGCGCCTCAAAAGCTGAGTGCAATCTATCCTGATTGGGTTTATAAGCAGCAAACAGCTCAATCCTCTTGTCCAGTGAGCAGCAGCAGCAAACAACAGTCCTTTCGATCAGCGAGCAACGCAGCAGTAGCAACGAATCGCACTGAGCTCCACGGGGAAAGGAAAAAACTCATGGGAAGAGGAGACCAAGGTGAGCTCACAGTTCTCAACTGGACTCATTTAGTTTAGTCTTTATGGCAAGCATTAAGTCGTGTACTGACTTTTGTTTGAAAGAATAACTATGTTCAAGCCCTTTTCTTCTCTGTCCTTTAATAAAAAGAACTGAACTTTATCTACATTTGGAAGAAAAGTGTACCTTTTGTTTAAACTCATCCATTTTGTTTCTTACATGTTTTACAGGTTCTTCACCTTGTTTCACTCATTGAAAACCCGAACAAAGAGTGGAATCCCAGTCTGGTCAAGTCCTTTCTTTTCAAATGTGGAGAGCAAGGTGAGCTCACAGTTCTCAACTGGACTCATTTAGTTTAGTCTTTATGACAAGCATTAAGTTGTGTACTGACTTTTGTTTGAAATAATAACCATGACCTTTTCGTCTCTGTCCTATAATAAAAAGAATAGAACTTTATCTACATTGTTTATTTGGAAGAAAATTGTACCTTTTGTTCAAACTCATCCATTTTTTTGTATGTGTTGCAGGTTCTTCACCTTGTTCTGTCATTAAAAACCCGAACAAAGAGTGGGGTCCTGGTCTGGTCAAGTCCTTCCTTTTCAAATGTGGAAACCCATGATTGGAAGAGGAGACCAAGGTGAGCTCACAGTTCACAACTGGACTCATTTAGTTTAGTCTTTATGACAAGCATTAAGTTGTGTACTGACTTTTGTTTGAAATAATAACCATGACCTTTTCGTCTCTGTCCTATAATAAAAAGAATAGAACTTTATCTACATTGTTTATTTGGAAGAAAATTGTTCCTTTTGTTTAAACTCATCCATTTTTTTGTATGTGTTACAGGTTCTTCACCTTGTTTTACTCGTTAAAAACCCGAACAAAGAGTGGGGTCCTGGTCTGGTCAAGTCCTTTCTTTTCAAATGTGGAAACCCATGATGTTAAAATACACTTGCCAGGTACTGACCCAGGACGATTGATGAAGATTTAGAGCTCAACTGGCATTTTTTTTAAAACAAATTTCTGTTAATCTGAACACCAGTCTGTAGGGAAAGGTCTGGACCACTGCAGCGAGAGACAGACTCCTCATTCAAATTACATTTTCAGGTGTGAAAGTAAGCATAATGAGGAGCTGTGAGGAAAAAACAAGGCCTAAAATAGTCTCAATTAAACTTAGGGATTGATGAATTAAGTCATTTGATGTGGTTGTACACTTGCCCAAAGATAAAGAAAAAAAACGATTAGCACGTCTCCTAGGAAATCACTCTTAACTGAAGCTAATAGGCTGGAACACGTGGAGAGCTGGCAGCATGAGAGCACATATAAATATCCCGCTATCAATCAAAGCGCAGCCAAAGGTTCAAGCACGTGTGGAGTCGTCGAGAGCGACGGACCTCGGTATAATTCGTCTGGGTCAGCACACGTGTTGACGCTGACAGGGCCGCCAACACAAGCACAAATTCGGACGTACTGAGATTGGTGAGACGGAAAATGACATTCCAAAGAGGCACCGCCATACCAGAATGTGTCAAGCTGATTGTCTTCAATTGGGATTTGATAAAAGTGGAAGGGTGACAGTCAGGCTGACTCATCTTTAATTAAAAAAAAGTAAATATAGGCACTCTTTCATTTTCCTGCGTCAAACTAAAATGTTACATAATCTTTATTTTCTCCGCCGATTTTCTTTACCAGTTGTAAAGAACAAATGTTGCACCGACTAATTTTCTGCGCTTAGCAAAAAAAAAGGTTTGTCCGTCGATGTTTTGCAGGCAATGCGTCAACTTGCCTTTATGCGCGCTTGGATAACTTTTGTGTGCCGACATGGCTTTGTCTGGGAGATTAATCACCTTGGGAAAGAAAGCGGATTTGGAGGCAAGTGGTGACCCAAATACGGCATGTTCCCGACAGCAATGTAAAAATGTACATTTGCTTTGCACAGCACGGCGTCGTATTGTTATCTTTGGGTGTGGCTTGTGGAAGAATATAGATTTCTGAGGTCAAGCCAGCACCCTCCATAAGAACCGTCTTTTAGCAACAGCCCGATAAATTCGGAATACGACGGTACAAGATGTCAGTAGTGTTCATCGTTTGCATTTAACCTTGTGCGGTATGATATCAAAGCAGGTGGTTGTTTCTCGAACTGGAAGACCCGCGATGGCAAACAGACAGCGCTGCTACGTGCACTTTCGGCCACATTCAGAGGACGAGTCAGGCAAGATTAAAATCATTTGCAATGTCTTCGTGACGAGAAACCTCATTTACCGATGCACACGCAAACAGTGGCAAGACAAAAGGGCTGTTTATTTCTTCATTTCACTATCCCCAATAATTTGGCTGGCAACTGGTTCAGGGTGTCCCCTGCCTACTGCCCGATGACGGCTGGGATAGGCTCCAGCACGCCCGCGACCTCCGTGGGGACTAAGTGATTCAGAAAATGGATGGATGGATGAATTATCCCCAATAATGATGTCGTGTAGGATGATATGTGTGATGGCCGCTACAAATACGACAGCTCGTCAACTCAGTTTGTGGAGCTCTTGTTTCCGCCGTGTATTTTGTCCTTGTTTTCACCTGCGGCTCATTAGTTAAATCACAGCGCTCTCGGCCCGTTGGCCTTTGTCTTGCCTCCGCCTCTTCTGTTTCTTTCGCGCCGTGCACAGCATGCACTTGTCGAGATAGCAATTAGTTCTTGTTATACTGTTATGTTATCTTTGTAGTTTTGAAGATTTGGGTCAACCTACGTATGTTAGGTCACTGTTGAATCAAGACATACACAGTACTCTTAATGTGTGTGGCTACGTCTGGCACCTCAGTTGTGTGGCATGCCATTAGCACTTTGAGATTTCCCCAAATGTAAAGTGCGTTATAAATATAATTTATTATTATTATTATTATTATTAATGCTTTGCAAATTAAGCGTTATCTGTTGTGAAATAATTTGGGTGTTATGTATTAATTTGACCGAGCCGCCTCCTTGCATCATCAAGGTAGTCCCAGTTTGCACAGCGGGAGCTCCTTTTGGGAGCGTGCTCTGCTTATGATTCTAATGACGGCTGTCGATGGTGATGGATTAGCGCATGCGTGATCAAGTTGCAAATATGAACGCCAGACATGCCGCATAGCCGGAGCGTGTGCTTTGGTTTTACGGGGAAACCCATTTGCGTTGTTAATCAGGATCAAATTTTGCTCATCTATTTCCACTGGCCTGGAGTGATAATGAATCATTAAACGACGCGTAACCCTCAAATCTTTCTCTATCTCTGAAGATATTCCGAGATAATCCGCATTATTTCAGCCTCCGTCAAAGTGCATCGAGCACGGATCCAATTGTAAAGACATCAGCGGAGCAAAAATGAGATGAATGGAATCATGCTTGGCCTCTCGGTGGATGGAATGACCTTCAATTCTTTGACACGCTGCCACCATCGAGCTGCTGGATAAAGTCGTACAAAACGGAGATCTCGGGAGGGTTTAGCCAAAAGTGGGACCCGCCAATGATGCAAACTTGCTTAAATGTATTGTCTACAACATTACCAATGATGACTGAAAGAAGATTCATTTAAGTCATTAATACGAAAAATCAGTTAAATCACAAAAATGTTTTATGGCTTGACCACATTGTCCAACGATGAAACATTTTTGCAATCAGAAACGGTGGAGGGGGTTGGCCAATCAAAAAACAAAAAGCAAAATGGAATTCAATCCAAGCCATTCTGTATTTCAGCTCATCAAAGCTTCTGGTGGGGGAAAAAAGCATACCTGCCCGGATAAACATGAGATGCGCTTGACGGCTGACGCAGCAGGACAGATTGTTATTCGGAAGCCTCCTGGGAGATCTTGCACTTTATTGTGGCTCTCATCTAGTGCATGGCACAAAATATGTATGTATAGCTTTCTCAAAAAGCATTACGTGTTGTATACGTGCTCTGGGACTTTGATGAAAAATCCAGCCAAGCCAACTTTCTCATGGACCAATTGGATCTTCACGGGAGAGTATCGTTTGTTCAAAGTATTCATGCACATTTTAAAGCAGCATCTTCTTTGCAGTATTGTCCGCCCAAGCATATACACTGGGGTTATTTTTTTCTACATTTTTACCAGGTGGTGTCTAAAAATCGATCGAGTATTTTCCATTGTAAAAGAGTTTGTGGAATGTATTTTTAATTAAGTTTCCCCCCCCAAATGCTGTGAAAAGAAAACGCGTTTCTCAAATCGTTAAACGACACATTGAAATGATTTTGTTTGCAAGCTTCAAGACAAAACTAGCAATGAATGGTCATCAAGTGGGACAAAGCAGTCCACTCCCCTTGAAATGCAGACTCCTTATACAGGATCCACTTGTAATACCCAATGAAACTGGCAGTTTTTAATTTTTTTTAATTCAAGGCACAAGTAGGCTTACGCTTTCAATCGTGTAATTTGTTTTTTTTTATAGTCAACATGAATGGAGATTTGAAACCTTAGACTGCTACACATATGAATCTGCTCCTGGTAATCATGAAACTGTCAACTTGCCGAATCTCGTACATGAAGGCGTCAGGCTGAAAATATGTGTTTAGTTGATTGTGGAAGGTTCGGCTCCAAATGTGGCTTTGAACACAACTCGCTCGCCTCAAAATGTGCCGACGTAATTCTTCTGGCTCACGTGGCTCCTGCATTCTTGTGGCCAGCCTGGCCCGGCCCGACCCAGTGTTCGTGTGAATATGCATGAGCAAGCCTTGCGTGTGAAAATGCATGAAAGGCAAGAATGTGGAAAAGGAAAAAAATATTTGCATATGTTTTGGAAGACACGTGTGCACTCCTCCGCCTTGCGTTTAATCAAGCGTTTCATCACCTCACTGCATACAGCGATGCGGGGGAAAAAAAGAAGAATCCCAAATTATCCTTGAGTGTCCTCGCTCTCATTTTGAATAAACGTACACATTTTACGTCTATTATGATATACACCATATGTATTTAAATCTAAAAGTGATTCCAAAATAATAACAATAAATCAAAATGGCCAACTTCCTGTGCCTTTTTGGGCAAAGCTCTTTGAGATTTTTTTTTTACAGTTGATAAATTGAGCATATTTTGCTCTTCTAAGTGAAGCTGGCGTGAGGTGCTGAATTTCCAAGGCGGATAGCAAGACTTTGTAGGTAACTCGATTCTTGACAAGTCTGTTCCGTGGTAGACTCACTTGCTGGATCTTTTTGGGCATGGCTTCTTGAGAATTTTGTTGGGGCGGGTTTACTCATGTCAAACTAATTTTACACGCCAAAATCAAATTGCCTTCGGGTGTTGCCTTTTTTAAAACATCTCAGGGCGCAAGCACTGCTGAGACTTAACTTATGTCTTACTCACATTTTGGCAAGGCAGAGTCGCCAAGCTTGTGACAGGATGTCTGAGTGTGAGACCGAATTCAAATTCTTGTCTTTGTGGGCATGAAGACTTTTTTTTTTCGAGGGTCTACTAATGATAGATATGCCTACCAAATTTCACGGTCTTAGGTGAATCTGTATTTAGGGGTTTTCAGAACATTCAGCCTTCACATGCCCCATATTGCAGTAATTAGATTTTAGTTCTCCGCCAAAGGACAGCATGAAGAGGATGGTACGTGAGCAGAACCTTTGGAGTTGACCCGGCGCAGGTGCTCAGCGAGCGGCCCCCACTGTTGTGATTCCAAACGTGGCCAAACCCTTGAAAACGACACAAGGCCTGCAGCTGAGCCTCGCTGTTTGTACAATCGAGCGGCGGGCGGGCCTCCGTGTCGCAGCTGATGGCGGGGAAAAGTTCCCCCTGCAAATCTCTATTGATTACCTTTTGCTGACGCTTTGCAGCTGAGCGTTTGGCAAGCGCTTGATTCTGTCAGAGTGCTGCCCAAAGCACAAATACACGTGGTGATGGAGGAGCCTTTCAAAGGCACGGACGAGTGGACTGCAAACCTCTGATGCTCCCAACAGGAGCGTGACAGTATCGGAACAGATTGTTCCAGATTAGGCCTGCTCTGGGATCAGATTGTGATGATGTCATAACCGCGAGCACAAAATATTCACGGTATTGCAATTACAGATCTAAAATGTGTTATTTGGCAATGTTTGGGCAAATAACATATTTACATTGAACACACTGCATAGATAATTGAATGCTTCTAAATATCAAAATGCTGTATTGTTTTTCTGATGACCTTTTACGCTCTACATTTGCCACGTCTGTCCAAATCAAGTCATAAAGTACTACTCCAGGGAAGAACTTTGAGTAGATACATGTTTTGTGCAAAAGCCAGCAAGCTAACACTCAGTTTCTGAAGTGTGTTGTCAATGTCCCGCCCTCACTGACAAAGGACAACGGCGACTCAGAGAGTTCCATCCGGAGCGGCCGCCGAGCCTTTGAGAATATCAAATAGCTCGCAGCTCTCTCATGTGCCACTTTTTGTGCTAGCCAGAGGAGATGGTTTATTCTGAAAGGAGACATGTGTATGCCGTTTCCCAGAAATAAAAACAGATCCCAGGTGCATTGATATGATATCCAACATATTCTAAGGATAAAGAATTGCAGCACCACCCTGGTGAAAGCAGGGAGTGTTGTGGACCACACTGTCGATTGTGGGGCTCGCTGTGGCTATGCCAGTACAGCTTTGCTTTATTATCTGACATCCAAGCGGCCAAGATATAAAGAGTCGACAATGTTTCTTCCACACTTCAAGGCCAAAGCATCTCGCAGGAAACCAAACAACTATCACTTAAAATGCAGTCAACTACAAAGCTGTCAGCAAGTAGATTAAAGTATAAACAGTCCTGACGGTGACAAAATGAAAAGTAAAGTTTACAGAAGCAAAGAGCCAACAAAGACGGAGCAAAAGCCGCCGAGGTACAGAAAGACTTCAAAATGGGATCCGATGAAACAAAAGCAAACTCATCCGAGCCTGCCTTTACGCCGACAGCCGCCATTTTCTAAGTGCATTTAATCTGCTGAGGGATTTGAGACGAGTAAACGCTTCTGGTCACATGTTGATATTCTGACCATGCTTGGCATTATTTTGATTGTATCAGAAAGGAAATGCTCAAGTGAATTCATCATGGCATGTGTGTAGAGTGCAGAGGGTGTTTTGAGAAACTGTGATTGTGCAAAATGCCCCCGTGTATCAGGCTCGCACACCTGCAAGCAATGTTTTCAATGTTTTTTTTTATCCTAAGGGTGCTGCTTTGTTTATTAAGCGGCAAGGCGTCGGCACACGGCACCCCACCGAGGCCTGGTGGCCTTGCGGTTTCGACTGCCGCCTCAATCAAAGAAAACCAACGCGGGGCTTTCAAAGTCTTCCTTCCCGTCCGGCTGTCTTCTAATCCTCCCGTCGTCTGCTTACAAGTGCAGCTCTGACAATGGGATTAATAGAAACTCGTGTGTAGCCTGAGCTGGAATGGTGAAAGAGCTGGAATTATGCAGTCCTCTGCGCTGACAACTGGGAGATTAGCATGCTGATAGCTATCGGCGGCGTCTTGCAGATTTGCGTGGAGTTGGAAGCACCTTGGATAATGGCAGAGGATCTTTACACAAATGCCTCGGATGAGGAAACGACAGCGGCCGGGCAGGGTCATCTATAAAGGCGAATAAAATGACAGCAAAGTATTTCAATTTAACAGTGAGGCCTCTTTTGCCCAACGGGCGCCGCGGCAACGCAGGCTGCAAATGGCTATACAAATGCAAGGTGATGGCCAGCCATTTTCTTTAATGTGAACACAACAGACGGAAAAGTCGAGACCCATTTGGGCATTTGCCGTTGCATCAGCAAATATACTGCACCTAGAAAAGTCAAACATTTTCTTTCAAATGTTGTCATAGATTTGCAATGTATTGCTTCTGCCAATGTTGCTGTCAAAGTTTCTTTAAAGTCAGCAGATGACTGGACTGAGCATAAATGATGAATATAATAAATGAGTTTCACGCAGTCGTGAGCCAAAGCCATCGATTGAGGCATTAAACAGCCGGTGTTGGGACAACATTTTCACAAAAAAGTAGTGTACCGTTTTTTTCCATGTATAATGCGCCCCCATGTATAATACGCACCCTAAAAATGGCATGTTGATGCTGGAAAAAAGCCTGTACCCATGTATAATACGCACCCAAATTTTGACTCCTACTTAAGTCGATTAACGTAAAATTATTTCAGAAAAAATATCTTTGGGAACAACCGGATGTTATTCTGCCGGTCAGTATCACTGCGCATGCGCTAGCAAACTCGATAGCGAAGAAATGTTTCGGATTTGTGTAGGGCACATTGTGACAGCAAACAAGCAGATGATCGAGCAAGCGTCTGATACGAGAGCATTGTGTTCGTATGGAGCATGTTTGACGTGAACAGCAGAGAAGAAAGCGCATCTGTAATGGCGGCCTCCGTATCATATCCGGATTAAAAAAAATAAAAAATAAAATAAATATATATATATTTTTTTGTACCCATGTATAATGCGCACCCCAGATTTTAGGACAATAAATTGGTTAAATTTTGCGCATTATACATGGAAGAAAACGGTAATTGTTTTTCTGAACAACAAAAACAGGAAATTCAAGCATTGTGTGTGTGGAAGTCATCATGTTGTTATCAACAGGTGATTTAAAAAAAAAAGTGGAAATAACTACAATAAAAAAAGGAGGTTGAGCAAGATGCAAATATGAGTTCCAAGATAAGCAGTTTAGATGCTTTCACTTCCTGGGCTGCCTTAGGAGCAAAAAAGGTGACGACGAATGGAAAGTCACATTATTGCGATAGTCATACATAAATGTATGGAGCACAGCACATCAGTAGCTTATTTCTTCTCCGGGACATTCCATAATGTTTGTCTTTATGAGTAAAAGCAAACACATCAAAAAATAACATTTTGTGCTCAGCTCAGACCAGAAGTGGGCAGTAACGCAATACATTTTCTCCGTTATATTTAACAAAACAACTTTGGGCATAAATTATGCTGGTCAAAATATTTATTGCAACATACTAAATATTATTTAGATCGCTGTGTGACACTCCACTCACGACCTTTGCTTTTACGTATCCATAATTGCTCTTGTGTAGCCACGGCGGTGAAAGAACAATAAGCTTGCAGAAGATCTGATGAAAATAATGTCAGATGGTGAGGTCATCACCATGACGTGCCGCGTTTATCCCTGAAATCTCTTTCAACAGCGGCGAGCTTTCAAAATTCATCACAGTTTGAAGATTGGTTAAGAATTGTGACTTTGGTTCCAATGCCAGTGTCAATATTGGGACTCTCTGTTTTGAATCAACACTTCATTCAAATGGCATCAGTGGCCATCATTCCCCTCCACTTCCCCACGACACGACTTCATTGTTTGCCGCTAATCACATTCATTGCAAACGGGATTGGATCCGGCCTGCGTCAAAAAGTCTAATATGAGTTTCTGAGCTCCGACGGAACGGTCACCCCGGGATCGTAATCAACACGAGAGATGCAAGATTACAGGATTTACACTTTCATTCGCAACGGAGAGATGACGGCGACAACAATAACGGAGGCGGCTGAAGAATTCGGTTTCCCAAACTTTCCGGGAAAAGTGTCACCAAAGCGATTGTTGCTGAGAGCTGCCATTTTCAAACTAATCTATTTTTTTTTTATCATCACAGCTGTAAAATATAGTCTTTGACAATGCATTGTTCACATTGTTGCCTCAAGATTGGAATTCTTGAAGTTGGTTGGACAATAACAAGTGAAACTAGCTCAAATACGTCAGATACATTTGGCCTGTAGTTGTACTAGGTTCATCTTGTTTTTTCTTTTTCAATTACTTCTCTGGTTCTTCTATATCAAACAAATTTGTTTTAGGTTCATTTACCTGACATGTTTCGGCGGAATCTTCCGCCTTCATCAGAGTGTCACTGATGTGTTTGTGACGCGTCTTTATCAGCTGATGGATGAAGGCGTGGCTCACCTGTCAGATTTGACAGGTGAGTCACGCCCTCTGCTGTCAGTTCACCTCTCCAAAACACTGTTCCAGGTTGTAGAGAGCATGTATGCTCCCTCGTCCCTGTTGATGGTCCTCGGGCCCCGCTTGCGGATCTCAATGGCCTCCCTGATCCAACGCTGATGTTTGTTTTCTTCAGTGCGGATGACTCTGGCCTTCTCCCAGTCCATGATGTGGTTTTCCCTTTTACAGTGGTCGGTGATGGCTGACTTGTAGTGTTCCTGTTCTGCTTGTAGTTTTATTGCTCTTGTTTGTCTTGTTGCTGTCTCCTTCTCACATTCCTTCTTGTGTTCCATTTTTCTTGTGATGAAGTTCCTCCCTGTCTCCCCGATGTATGATTTATTACATGATTTGCATGGAATCTCGTATATGGAATTGCATTTATTTTCCGGATTTACTCTGTCCTTTGGGTGGACCAGTATCTGACGGAGTGTTATATGTGGTTTGATAGGTGTGCTTATGTTGTATTTTTTCATGGTTCTTTTGATGCGTTCCGTAATTCCTCTCACATACGGCAACGTCACCATTCCGCTGGGTTCCTGTTTCCTTGTTTGTTTCTTTCTTTGCTCCTGTGTTTTGTATTTTTTGTTTTTTACCTGTTCTGCACCTTTGGTTATTGCCCATTGTGGATACTGACATTTTTTGAGTGCGTGTTGTATGTATTTTTCTTCCTGTGTTATGTCGTCCGGATCTGTGATTATTGTTGTACGTTCGTATAGTGTTCTGACTACTGACAGTTTGTGTATAGTGGGATGTTCTGATGTCCAGAGGAGGTATTGGTCGGTGTGTGTGGGTTTTCTGTGTACTTTTGTTCTTATGTCACCATTGTCTGTGTGGTGTATGTTAATGTCTAAAAAGGCTATGGATCGAGCTGTTTCCTCTTCATGGGTGAATTTGATGTTACCCGTGGTGTCTATGGTGTTGAGATGGTCTGTGAGGTGTTGTGTATGTCCTGTTTTTACTTTTTCCAGAATGTCGTCGACGTAACGTTTCCATAGAGTGGGTTTGTATGTGTCCGGGGCTGTTAAGAGTGCCTTCTGTTCTAAATCTTCCATAAAAAAATTGCACATGATGGCAGAAAGTGGGTCTCCCATGGGGAATCCCTCTTTTTGCCTGTATATTGTGTTTCTGTATTGAAAGTATGTGGAGGTAGCGATGAAATGAAGTAGTTGGGTGATGTCTTGTGCTGTTAGATTTGTCCGTTTCTTGAGTGTCTTGTCTGTTGATAGTCTGTCATGTACTATGCGTATGGTAGGTTGTGTGGGCGTTTTTGTGAAGAGTGAAATGACGTCGTGTGATATGAGCATTTCATCTTTCTGTACTTTTATGTGTGTGAGTTCCGTGGCAAGCTGTCTTGAGTTTTTGCAGTGTTGATCCGTGTGTCCTAATAGTGGTTTTATTATTTCTATGAGTGCTTTTGAAAGGTTGTATGTGACTGACCCTATGCTGTCTACAATGGGGCGGAGAGGTGTACCTGGTTTATGGATTTTTGGTGTGCCATAGATTCTGGGGATGATGTTTGCTGTGGGTATTAGGTGATTGTATGCCTGTTTGTCTATTTTATTTTCCATGAGTAGTGGTTTGAGTAATGCTTTGAGTTTATTTTTCTTGTCTTCTGTTGGGTCTTTTTTTATTACTTCATAGGTATCGTCCTGTAGTAACTGTTGCATTGATTCTTCGTAAGTGTCCGTGTCCATAATCACTGTTGTTCTGCCTTTGTCCGCCGGGAGGATTGTAATGTCTTTATTTTTCGCTAGTGTGATCATTGCGTTTGCTTCCTGTTTTGTAATATTACTGGGTGGTGATTTAGCCGTTTTTAATATCCCTGCAACTTCATTGCGTAGTGCTGCTTTTTGACCTGGGTTATGTATTTTTTCGCATGCTAACTCCGTGGCTAAAATGAAATCATCGTGGGGTATGTTTTTGGGTGTGATTGCGTAGTTGAGTCCTTTTGCTAATATGCTGCGTTCTGCCTGGGTGAGTTTATGGCGTGACATGTGAGAAGGAGACAGCAACAAGACAAACAAGAGCAATAAAACTACAAGCAGAACAGGAACACTACAAGTCAGCCATCACCGACCACTGTAAAAGGGAAAACCACATCATGGACTGGGAGAAGGCCAGAGTCATCCGCACTGAAGAAAACAAACATCAGCGTTGGATCAGGGAGGCCATTGAGATCCGCAAGCGGGGCCCGAGGACCATCAACAGGGACGAGGGAGCATACATGCTCTCTACAACCTGGAACAGTGTTTTGGAGAGGTGAACTGACAGCAGAGGGCGTGACTCACCTGTCAAATCTGACAGGTGAGCCACGCCTTCATCCATCAGCTGATAAAGACGCGTCACAAACACATCAGTGACACTCTGATGAAGGCGGAAGATTCCGCCGAAACATGTCAGGTAAATGAACCTAAAACAAATTTGTTTGATATAGAAGAACCAGAGAAGTAAGTAACATTTGGCCTGTAGTCTTCTAAATGGATCGCCGTGATGGAAACAATCAATCTTGCCCTGAGAAAAGTGATTTGTCAACTCAGATTTATTGTATTATTCATGGAAAGAGGATGTCGACACTGTTGTTTGTGAAGTCTGAAAAGTCCGGACAAGGATATGAAAGATCTGGTGTTAAATTTTGGTCGACCCTGGGCGCCATTTACAAAATCCTGTCTCCAAATGCGGAACGCGATCCCCAAGAATTGTTGAAACCTAATTTTAGGTTTCAATCAGCGAACGTTATTCTAATCCCAAGTGCGACGCCATAAATATCAAAATGTCCAAAGCGGTGAGCCGTAAAGCGCTCGGCGCTGAACAAACGCTCATTGCAACGACACCTGAATGAATCTTTACGACCACAATGTTTCCACACTGTTTATTAATTGCTTAATATCATCTCACCGTAACATCCTGCGGGTGACCGCCCAGCCGCTTGCGTTGGCTCACACTGTATTTAATAGAACGGCTTCTCAAGCAGCACTAAAATTAATTGTGAGTCATTTCAGACACGAGGCATGGCCGTTTCATATCAGAGATTGTGCTCAAGGAAGGAAATAGTGACTGGCATAAAAGTGAAGCAAAATGGAGGCGGCCGCTACGAGGCTCCCATTAAAAGTCTCAACGGAGGAGACGCAATTAAAAAAGACGTATGTTTGCTAAGTAGATTTCCGTGTGCGTGCTCGTCTTTTGTTAATATGCATGTTGGGCGACGACATGTAGAGGCCAATAATGTAAAAAGGTTCTTTAACCGGCGATAGCGAAGCATCAGCACGTCGAGTGGCTCTGCTCGCCTTACACGCAAACAATGGAGAGAAGAACGCATTCATTTAGCAGGCTGACAGCGCCAAGGCACAAAAAATACATTTTGGTGCATATTCAAAAATGTCTTTTCAGTCCTGTTAAAAGCCAAGATTTTTTTTTTCATTTTGGCAAGAACTTATTTGTGAATAATGCATGACTTTCAACGACAGATAGAAAGTGGCTGTTTTGGAAGTCTTTAAGTCTTCAGTGATGTGCTAACGTCTGCTTTGGATGCTGGCTGAATACATTTGTATGGTAACAAAAAAAGGTCTTGTTGGGTTTTGACAAAAATCCTTCAAGACAAAAGCACAAAAAAAAGGACTGCTGTAGTTTCCACAGTGTCATGGGATGTCCTGGCCTTCTTGAAAAGGTTTGCGCTGACGTTCCTGCCAAAGATTACAGCTGATGTAAGATGTGTTCGGACAACAGTCAAAAAGTGAGCGAGAGCGATGGCGATGATGCGGCTGTGGAAGGTTTCCGCCATCTTCACTTTAGCCCGCAATCAACTCTGACAGTTTGACTAGGCGGGAATAAATCATTTTTCGCTTGTGTAAAGATGCGGCCTAACAATCTCTCCGTTACCTTTGCATCATTGACTGATGTGAAAACATCCGCGGCCGTCATTTGACTCTTGAATGTTGAGGGGGGTGGAATTTGCATCAAGTGACTCAAAGGTTTGCTGATGAATGTTATCGCGGGAGGCAGACGTACGTTCTGGAATGCCCCATCCTCGTTGGCAGGACCTGCTTTTGCCGTGACAGATTGATGGCTTTTATTAGTAGTAGGCGAATATTTTTAATGCGAGGGATGTTGTGCCTCGGGGCAACAAAATCAAAATCCCCAATGGCACAAATGGAACAAGTCAGCATGCATAAAGTGGGAATAATCTGCCAGCATGCATGCAGAAGCCACACAATCCTCTCTCGCTTCCTGGACTATCTGCACAGCATCCAGTGACGTCAAGTACGCAGATTATCAACCCGCCCTCCCCCCGCGTCAGCCCCCCACCCCCCCCGGGCTTTCTCTCCCATCTCATTCCCTTTTCCGTCCGGGCCTTCCGTGTTTTTCCGTCTAATCTCAAACTGCTGCCATGCTGCGCTTACGGACGCCCATGTTAAAATCCAGCTTCCGATTAGCACGTAGGGGTGACTATGTAACAAAATGACTTTCTCAGTCAGTTATTGATCACATTGCAAATTGCATGAAAGCAATTTTTGAGAGTGGAGAAAGAAGACATAATAAATCTCCAGGTGTTGTCAGATGTGATTTGTGTGGCTGCTAAATTGTCTGGCACAGCGACGAGTCTTCATATTGAAGTGGAGAATATTCACTAAACGTTACGATGAAATGCAGGCAACGTAAATATTGTAAAACTGACCCAGAAAAAGCGGCCGCCTATCTTAAAAGAGATCAATTCAAATGTAAAATATGCAGCTGATCCATCTTTTGTGTGCGAAAAGGGAAAAGACTCAGTGATCCAATTGTGCCACTGAAGATGACAGGTGGTCTCAAGTGTGGCGAGGGGGCAGGCTCTCGTTCCGTGGCTGCATCGGGAACCCGACTTGCTTCTAACTCCCACGCCAGCCAAGCGGGATGCCTTACATCTGCCAATGGAGGACTTAAGTTACTTCACTGATTTTGCCCCGAGTTGTCTCGGCTCATCACAAAATTTCTCACTTGATCATTCTAAGCGCGCTTAGAACTTGGGTGGGGGTGGGAAGTGGGGGGGATTTGGGATATAAAAAAAAATGTAAGTTTTTCTTCATGCTCCTCTTTTACATGCAGGCACAGTGGAAAGAATTGTTATCGGGCTTACGTATTCTTTTGCATTGTTTGCATTGTGGACCCCCACTACCTCCCCAAGTATCCTCCTACGGCTCACACTGAGGGCATTGCATCCTCTTGAATGCAAATACCACGCTGAAAATATCTTCATTGTTTCCCGACGTCAAGCTGAGTGCAAACATGCCACTTTGTTGTGTCGCAAATGTCAACTGCATGATTGCGTTTTGCGCGTTTTGGCTGACAGGCTCCTAGCCGCCGCCACCAATGCTAATGCGGCCATATCCTCCAACCTGCAGCTTATTGCCGTCAAAGACATTTTGCGCTGCTCGTTGGTGCCCTTTTCTTTGAAGCTATTAAAAACACTCGCCGTTTTGCCATTGTGTGCTCAGCACACTGTTCTTTGACGGAATTAAAGAGGCCGTGTAGTCAAAATGAGTTTAGGAAAAAATGGGAACCGACATGCCAAGAAAATAAACCAAATAATTTTTTGTCCATGACTCTTCTCACAAACCTGTAGCCATCTTGTGTCTTGCACAAGTGTTTCCTCATTGCTTCATCGCTTGCTTGTACAAGTCTTTTGCTTTCTCTCCTTGTTGCTTCGTTGTTTTGTGTTCACTGTCCAGTCGAGTTGAGTCTTTTTCCAAGTCATGTATGTTTTATGCTACGGTGACCCTTGTTATTTGGCTTTTTTTTAATTCTGTGATTCGGGTCGTCCAAGGACCTTGTTTGTTTTGTTCTTTGAAAAAATAAGCACTTTTTTTTAACAAATTCTTACTGCATCCAAGAACACACCTGGCAGATAGGTTTGAATGCTGTTATGAAAAAAAAAGAATGTCTGCCATGGAAAGTCCCTAATTGTTTGAGTCTCAGCCAGTTATGACCGGGGGTGGTCTTACAATTAAAATTCTTAGACTCTAATATATATTTAGAAATATAAGAAAAACATATATATCGTATTTTTCGGACTATAAATCGCGTTTTTTTCCATAGTTTGGTTGGGGGGGCGACTTATACTCAGGAGCGACTTATATGTGAAATTCTTCACAGATTTTTGTATATATATATATATATATATATATATATATATATATATATATATATATATATATTCATTTTTGTACATGTGCAACCAATCATGTCAGGTCCACCACTTGAGCCAAAAAATGTGAGTGCTCCCAATCGCAGCAGACTTTAACTTTCAGGTGGGCCAAAGCTTGCTTGGCATAAGCCTCTTAGAATCACCTTTGCTTTTTGTCCTACTTTTGAGCAATCCAATAAAATCTGCCGGATTTAAGACAATCCCTCCCTCGCTCAAATCACGCCCACAGATTTGCTTGCTTACAGTTGAGCTTCGCTTGAAGTCGTTACAGCAAAGCCCCTAACAGTCACATCAAGAAGCGACAAATGGCCTACGCGCCCTCAAGCAGGGCGACTGAACTTTTTTTAGGCTTTCCCAGAGGCTATTAGCACGTGGGCCAAAGTGCACAGAGCTGCCGCGGCTGTTCAACAAAAGCCATCGTTTTCTGATCGCCAACCCGATTCGGGTTTTCATGCACTCTTATCTCATTTCATTAAGTGGGAGTTTGAGCCACAAGAGGTTTCTTGGAAAGGCACAAATAACCCTTTATTTCAGAAGATGTATCCGCAAAGAAAAGAACTTCTTTTTTTTCCTATCAAATGCTGCTCGATTTCGTTCCAGTTCACCTGGGTCAACCATTGAGTGCTTTTAGGTTGCTCCACGACGACACCTTTATTGTTTGATTAAATCACTTGCTATTACAAGGTTAAACATTGTGTATTTCTCCGAAGCGCACAGCCACGGTGTTAGACTGTCGCATTAGAGCTATCAGTAGAATACATAATAGAGTGAAGGACTAATGGGCACTGCTGAGCTGTGCGGCATACTCGCTTTTCTCAAACTGGATTGTGGGGTGTGGATGGAAAAATGCCCCGCAGGAGCCTCGGCAAAAGTGCTTGCGGGGGGGCGTGTAAAAGGTTTCTAGCATAACTAGTCTAGCTCCCGAAAGGCTTGTGCATGGGATATCATCCTCATTTGAACAGACTGCCAGACAGCATGAAAAGGTGCACTCGTACTGCTTAAAAAGTGTCTTAAATGTTTGAGCCGCCGTCATGTCAGCATACCAGCGTTCAGTTCGGCAAGAATTGAAGAAAACATCAATGTTCCGAGCCACACATACACACACCAGGTGAAGTATACCATCTCGCTAACTTGTGGAATTCCTATTTTTATTTACCGTAATTTTTGGACTATAAGTCGCGGTTTTTTTTTTATAGTTTGGGTGGGGGGGGTGACTTATACTCAGGAGCGACTTGTATACATATATATATGTTTTTTTTCACTTTTTGGGCATTTTATGGCTGGTGCGACTTATACTCCGGTGCGATTTATAGTCTGAAAATTACGGTATACAAAACATCAAATTTCTTTTGATAATGCAGATACAGAGTCAAGAGGGATAAAGCAGTGTAAGGAACCGCATGCTGCTTCACTCTATGAATCTAGAAATCATGCCGCGTTTCTTTCTGTGGACCCTTAAAACTACTGGGTTAAAAATTGGACCGACCCAACTTCGTTGATCCAAGTTTTGCAAAAAAACAAAAAAAAAAATTCAAAAATATTGACAATTTTGTGCAAACCAATTTGATCCAACTTTCCAATTCTCACCCAAATGGTGTTGTTTTGAACACTTCATTTCCAAGAGTTTTTGGATGTCAGACGAAAGGCCAGCCGACTCCTCCAGCCATCCGTCTGCCATCTTTTTAGCATTTAGCCGTAAATGCTGGAGTCTGCTTCGTGTCCATGGGCGAGGCCACCACAGCCCAAAGCGACAGGTTGCAATGATGTGAAGAGCACTGAAGCAAAGCCTGGAGGTGCTTTGCTAGATAGTAGCATCACCAGTGCAAGCCCTTCCCGTCAGCCGCTATCTTGTCAGTGTGTCAGCAGCAGACAGTCACGCTGCGACGCCAACCATCAGAGCCTAAAGAGATCCGCCGGCTTGCCTCCACGCATCATCCATCTTCGAAGCAAACCGTTATGTGTGCCGGATTATTTCTTTTTACATTTTTATCTGGTGGACTGAAGGGGTTTGGGATCAACTTTGCAAATCTTGGATCTTTTCAATTAAATGTGTTCATTGCACATTTACTCTTCTGATTGTGACTCAAGTCAAACCTCAATCCCTGGTGGATGTAACGTTTGTTGGGAGAGAGAAAAATTCAAAGATCTATTATGGACCTTGCTTGAATCCCTCTTGCGTGGTTCTGATTGATGACAGCACAAACAAGAGTTTTCCAAACGCTGCCAAAGTCAACTGCTCACAAATCATGACGAAGCAATTCAACCTCATCCTGCCGAGAGAAATCAATTTAATAGGGGAATCCCTTTGGCACACCGTGCTCGTCGGGGACGTTGTTTAGGAAGGGTGAGGTACCCGAGTAAGAACAACACCGGCCGAGAGCATCACTCAACCTCTGCCAGCTTGCCTCGACTTCATTCTGCCACGGCAGCTTTTCTGCGGCATCGAACCGGACGCTTCAGCCTTTGCTCCGCTGATGCCTCGGGCATCCGTGACTCACTCGCGTCGTCACAGATTTTCTGCTGCGGAAATTGACATATTGAACACTGGAAAGCCCTCACTAAGCCATCCAGTCATTCCAATTTGAACCTCAAGAAACAAAGAGTCTCAACAATGTGTGAGGGAATGACCACAACAGACATTTGAGAACATTCTCAAAAGATTTCATATGAATTTATGAGGAAGCCACATTGAATAAATGATTGGTTGTAGTAGGACTCACTGGGAAATCAAATACAAAAACAACCTGTTTTAATTGTCTTCTTTAAATCTCAATTTTATCATTCAATACATCTGTCGAGAAAAAAACTAAGAAAAAAATGGAGCTTTGTCATTGCTTGGAGAGAATGCGAGGAAGGTCAGAAGGACAAAAAAAAACAAAGCTAGTGAAAATTTGGAGTCATCGGATGGTGGTTGCAGATGTAGTTGAGCGCACTCCATGGCTGCAACCACCGGTGGTTGCTCTTGAGCCACTCAACAAGATTGCTAATTAAAGATCACATAACAGCGACGTCGAGTCTCAGGTCCTCCAGGTAGCGTTTTTCAAGTTTTGCTGTGCATCTCTTCACCAAACACGTTTAATTTGTGCTCTCGTGGCTTCAAGTTCCCAAGGATGCCCTGGGCAACTGAAGAAGCCAAAAGACATTTGAAAAAAAGTCTCCCACAGCCGATATAATCCATCTGTCAACCTGAATAGAATCGGGTTCCTCTTAATGAACATTTGACCTACAGCGGAAGAGCTGAGATCAATCCTCATCATAACGCCTACTTGTCTCGTGCTGAAAAAGTCAATTGGACAGAAGGAAAAAAAAAAACCAGACTGAAAACAGCCCCGGTGTGCCGTTACATCACGACAGAAACACGTCAGCACTACTAAAACACAAAATACGGTAAAGAGATGGTTTGCAATCTGTGCAAACCTTAGAACAGAAGAAACTGTAGCGTCCTCTCAAAAGAACTAAACATCAAAACTGGGCCCCAATTGTCAGTGTGTGTTGTCAGAATATATTTATAAAAGGCTCTTGCTTGTTTTGTTTGTTTTCCTATATTTGTTTAACCGTTCATAAGCTATTATTAATAGTTTTTTGCTTTTGCTGTAGAATACTGTATATTCTATAGAAAACAAGGTGGTGGAACTAGATAAGTTGAACACGTAAAATGCTCTGAACACGATAACAATTGACTTTTTTGTTTTCTTCTAAATTTTTAGCTTTATTTTGCATTCAAAAATAGCGCTGGACGAAGCACAGTGTGGTGTTTTCTCTTGCCCAGCGCCATGCATGGACATTGAGTCAACATGTGTTCTGATATGAGTGACAGCTCGGAAACCGGAGCTGGACGTGAATGAGCCATTCAATCCTGAAGCTTTTTTTCCCAATCATGCAGCCACTTGCGTGATGCAAAAAAAAACATTTCATGCGCTTGAACAACCTCCGAAAATGCAAAGGTCAGAACGCTTCATGTCAAGTCGGACACAGCATTCTTGTTGCGCTTGTTTTGACGACACAAGTTGATCTTTTTGTGCTGCAGAAAGACACTTTTATGCATATAGCCTACAACAGATTATCGTGAATAAAAATATGACTGTTTCACTGACTGTTTCGCCTTTGCTCCACTGCTCATGTCTAAAGTCTTCATGCCAACGTCATTGCTTGACTGCCATGACAAGCCTCAGTGACAAATCACAGCAACCTCGCCCCTTCCCCCCCATAAAAAAAGAAATAAATACAACCCAAATGATGTATTCGGCTTCATCTGCCATTAGGCAAATGCCTTAATATTTTTGGGCATAAACGGATGCATGACAGTGACAGGAAGGGGGAGCTGCATAGCGTCACAAATTCGGGATTTTCTTATTGCTGGAACTGCATCTAATTTTTTAGCCTCTAAGGTGATGCTGCAACATTTTTTTAATTTCCCAAGTGCACCTGCAGAGGGAGTTAGGTGGGCCCGGAAAAGTTGACCTCCACTACCCCGACCCCCCACCCCCCTGCACAGTTAAGCTTTTGTGCAGCTTGGACCGGCAATTTTTTTTTTTATAATTCATGCATCCATGTGTGTGGGTTGGGGAACGTGGGGACTTGTCACTTACCCACGGCTAAATCCAGTAGATCCGCGCACAGGAGCAAGCACAGCGTGAAGACGCTCATTGTTGCTCCTTTGTTGCGTTAAATCCCAAACTCCTCTGGCGTTTACATGCTCCCCTGGATGACGCGGCCGTGCAGTGCCCACCATTCCAGAGGTACGCGGCTGCAAGGTGCCCCCGAACTCGAACTAATGGTCATGATGCAAGTCCAAGTGCAGGCAGGCAGGAAGGCAGGCGGGAGGATGAGAGCGCGCACAAGTTGCGCACGGATGCGAGCATGCACGGTGTCGCGGGGAGGAGGGGCAAAACGACGGAAAAGAGAGAGGGGGGGGGGGCAAAAAAAGAACTGGTTCTGGTCCCCGGTCTGAGTCCGCTTCAAACAAAAGGCGGCCGAGGCGAGCGGAGCCGCGCAGCAGTGACAACACAAGAGGTTCGGATGGAGCAGCCGCTCTCTCTCTCCCTCTCTCTCTCTCATCCCAATCCTCCGCCTCTCCATCCCGCTCCTCCTCCAACTCCTTCTCCGCCCCTTCACACAGACGCACCGTCGTTTCCCTTTTATTTCACATATTTGCGTTGGTAATCACCAGGCTGGATTGGACCCGCTCTAATTCTGTCCATTAAGCCGATTTACAAAACCGCAACAACGCAGCATCATTTAAATCTACGTAGTACATATGCAAAGCAGTCAGTAAGTATTTGGCCTTACTACGTACTGGTTACATCACTTTGACAATTGAAAACAAAAAACTGGGGGGAAATGCACACAGGCGCCCCAATCGTGTCTTGTCCATGTGCGCCTCGTTGTCAGCTGACTTGTATTGGCTGTCCTTCTTTGTCTGTCTTGTCATCTTGCCATGTCATGACTGTTTGGCTTCTCGATGTCTGATTATTTTGAAATTGGATGATTTGGGGAATTGGTTTATTTGGTATTTTCATTGAATTTTTGTTTTTCAAAATAAATAGTTTGAGGGAGAGATTTATTTTGCTTTGCCTATTTGCCTCCTTGCCTTTGGGTCTTCTATTCTTTTGATATACTCCACCACCCAAACCCGTCTTTTCGATGTATATATTTTCTGAAGATTCTTGTTGAACTCCAAATAACACGTTGGCGGCATTTGCTGTGGGCAAACGTTTATTCAGAATTCCCCATCTTTAAAACCACGTTGATATGTGGCGAAGCAATCCATTCCAGCCCCTCCTACTACAGTACTTATTCATGGGTAATTATTTTTGACATAAATTATTATAATTATATGTATCCCTAATAAGTAGTTATGTTAATAAATACAGAAATAGGTTACAAAGTTATTGTTCAGTGTTCAAACACCCTCCTTCCAAGACACGGGCGTTCATCTGCTTCGTTGGAAAAGGGCTCAGACCATCAGCCAGAGAAAGAGATCACCACTGCTAACACTCGGATGCAGCTGAAACTTAAGGGTGGATCTTGAGCTGCTGATCACCACCATCACCACGCTTGTCACCACCTCCTTGAGGCCAGACGTCATCCTGTGGTCCCCTGCAGTTAAGACTATGATCCTGGCAGAGCTAACTGTCCCCTGGGAGGGAGGAATGGAGGATGCCTCTGAAACAAAGAGGGACAAATACACTGACCTAGTACCTGAGTGCAGAGAAGCTGGATGGTCTGCAACTGTCTACCCTGTGGAGGTTGCCTGCAGGGGTTTCGTTGGAAAATCCATCCAGGAAGATTGGAGTGTCTGGGACAAGGCAGAAGAGGTGGAAAGAGCCAGCTTCTGATTGTGGTTGCGTTGGAAGGACAGGTCGTAGGGGAAAGAAGAGTCCTAGGGGTGGCGGCAGGGACATCTCCCTGCCGTTGCTCCACAGATGTTCCCAGATTAATGGAGCAAAACATCAATGAAGGATGGCTCCCGGCTGATGACCCTGCAGTCACCCCGTTGAAACGCCATGCAGGTAGTTCTTACCTGTGCTTTCCAAATTAATAGGTAGATGTTGACAGAACCCAGAGCCCACTCATTTAATTTGTGAGTAAAAAAGGGCTCGATAAATATTATTAATTATACACTACACTTTCTTTGAATCTTGCTTTCACAAGAGCTGTAGCTGCAACAAAGCGAGAGTGATGACCTGCTGCAGTGTTTCATAAAGCCTCAGAAATAATCTGCAATATTTCACAAAACACATTTTAGTCATCTTGGTGAAATGACTGGGAGAGCATGGGTCACTAATGGTCCGACGTTGCTTTCACCATGCCAGGAACTTCCGAGAAATGCCGGCAAGCTGACGTCATGCGGCAAACCTCTTTGGCTCCAAGCAACACTTCCTGGAATGAGCTATCAAGCTTGAAAGGCTGTGCGGCAAAGATTGTCATGTGAATGCCACTCACGGTTGCCAATGCCACATGTCCGTATTTCCAAGAAAAAGTTCTGACATTTACATATTTGACCAATTGAGGCTGGCTTGCAGCTGTAACGCTCCAGGCCGACGACACGCCCATCCAATGGCAAAAGAGTCAAATGAATGGAATTGTAAGCAGAGGTCCGACGCCATTCCGGATTAGAGTGACCTCCAATCTTCGAATCACAATAAATGAAAATGTGGCAGGTGATTAATTCAAACCCAGCTGCCTAAACAAGTTGCCAGAGAATTTGAATTTTGAATGAAAGTCACAAAAAACTTGAAGGTATGCTTTTTACGTCGACCACACCCATTGGAGTGATGGACTTGCACTTGAGGCTGTTTTTCTGGGAACCTCAGCTTCTGCTGCCTTTTTTTTGCCTTTTGAGGCAGCTAATGTTGGAAGTGAACTCAAAATTTATTCTTTTGTGGTCCTGAGCAGAATGAAGTGAGGCGCCACAGGCAGTGAGTGATGTCATCTCCAAATTCTCTCAATTCTGGCATCTCGGCAGTGTTACTTTTCACGAGGAGGAAAAATGACCATTGGCAATTTTTTTTCAATTGAATGTGAAAAATGCAAGCGCAGAAACATTCTTTTGCATGCACTTGCATTTGAAAAAAAGGCTGAAATAAGTGTCAAAAGAAATCTTTTGGAAAGCTCACATCCTTCCGGTCTGGGTTCTTTTGACCTTGATTTTTATACGGTGCCTTTTAAATCAACGTACAGTCGTTGTCATCGAGAAGATTTCAAAGCACAATCTACTGTAGCAAGACCCAGGCGAGCAATGTTTGCTCCTCTATTTTGCAATGGGCGCATTTCTCGAAACTGTCAAGGTAATGAGGTATCGAGTCAGCCATCTGCCCGCAAAATCCAATTTCTGCATCCAAAGTATGAAGACGAACGAATAAAGCCCTTGGATTTCCATTCTTAGGGAAGCTGAGTCAATATATCAAGGTAATAAAGATATATTGATTGGCAAAGGTGTGACCCAAAAAGACCTTCAACTACACGTCAACCCTACCCCCCCCCCCCCCCCCCCACCAAATGCTGTTTTCAGCCGCCATTGGAAGCTTGTCAACAAGATGTGAATCTCACCAGAGGCAGCGGCTGTTTGATGCACGGGTGTATTGGCACCAACAAGAACCGCCGCGGCCCAAAGGACTCCCACGTGACCCGCCCTCCCCTCGCCAATTGGTCGGGGTCGCTCGGTACTAACGTGCCGTCACACATCCCCTGTGGGTAGTGTCAACAGCAATTTTCTGGGGTAACGGACCTGCACATGCCGCCGTGGCAGAAATGGCTTCCGTGCGCTTCCTCCTCCACCGTGAGCACCAATCAATAAACTTGAAATAGCCGCTGGCTTTTTTCTTTTTTGATCCAAGAAAATGACATGTCGCACAACTTTGTCTTTTATGTCATCATAGGTTTGTCCTTGGACTGCCGAGGCATGCATTTATGGCTGCTCCACGTGGATTCCGCTACTTTGTAGAATCGGGCGTCCCAAACATTTTGAGTTTGTGGGAGAGAGCTTTCCACTCATATTGCTGGTTGACACCCCTAAAAACTGTAGAGAAAAGACATCATGTAAAAAATAAATGACGGCATAATGTCCTCTATTTTTATTTTTTTTTAGGGAAGGAAAAAATCTTTTCAGGAACCAAGACTAGTCCCAAGGCTTATTTTGTCAAATTGGATTGTTCCATTAACACAATCCCAATAAATTGGTCAAAACGACCTGAGTAGAGGGCCCGTCCGTCTTTTTAACCCAACCTGGACTATTTTTGACCAAAGGGCACAAAAGCCTTTCAGTAATTTCTATGAGTGGTGCAGAAGAGAGCATTTTGCTAGTGTGAGTGATGTGTGTGACGTCAGCACGTCGCCGCGTGCGTCTCGTTTCAATGCACTCCAGTGGCGTCGAAGACGCCACGGACGGCTCTGAGTGAATTACTAGACAAATGTGCAGCATTGGAATTGGCTCTTATCGGCAGCTGCGTCGCTCAGAATATCAATGGAAATGTGTCTTTTGCAGAGAATGCAAATGACCTCGCCGTAATCTAAAGACGTTTAATTTGTCAGGTAGTCGGGGCCTTTTCTAATTCTCCTCGTTAGGCCATCCAAATGGCTTTCATTTGGCTGCCAAGAAATGTTATAATAGGACACAAGCAAAAAGAAAATATACCGTTGCGGCTGCGGAACGTGACGAGCATCTGTGAACGCTGCTTTTGCCCCAAAAAGTCAAACAATGGAGAGTTCAGCACAACTGTACAGAGAGGGGAGGGGTGAGCAGTTAAACAAAGAGGAGGGGCTAAGACGACAGGGACGTATCTATATCAAAGCAAGATTCTCATGGGTTTACAAAATGATCAGTTTGGAGTTGACTTTCCTACTCAATCACCTTTCTGCTGCCAGCCACTTCCAATTTCACATTGATCTACCCGAAATGTTAGGGAATTATTTCCCCCGCATTCAAACAGAGCGATGGTCATTTGAGATTTTTGCCTGGTCCGTCGTGATTGGTTTGATTATAGGTAAGACAATTTGGATGTCTGAGCATCATCTTCAGAATGTGATCGTAGAGAAAATGCTCGTTTTAGCTCACAAATGTTTACATAATTGCTTTCAAAGAAATTAATACCAATTAAACCTGCAATAAAGCCATATTTGGGGTTTTTTGGGCGGGGGTGAGTCATTTTCTCAGTGGCTTTCCTGAGGCCTGCAGCTTTGAGGTTCTTACATGTTGCAAATGCTCATTTTCAAAGAGATTACAAGACATATCTATCAGAAGCAGAAGTGCATGGATATTATGCATGGGGGAGGGGGGCTTGTGTTTGGGGGATGGTTCGCTGGGTTCAAGACTCACACAAGTGCCGGTGGGGAGGGAGCACATTGCAGTGAGGCCTGGGATTAGCAGCAATTTTCTGCACAATGAGACAAAAGCCGACCGGTGGGCTTCAATCGGGTGCATATTGGTATATTGAGATATTCTCGATTGACCCAGATGTCGGCAAGGTGGTCCCGGTGAAAACGTGGATGAATGGCCACAACCACCAGACTATGAGGGATAAACATTTATCTACGTCCCAAAAAGAGGTCAGATGTTCACTCAGATGCCTCCCTCCGTCTGTCACTTAGTCGACATGGCGCAAGTTAATCAGCGGATTGGGGATGAAATTTGGAGGCAGATGGCTGTAAGTCTGCAAAGGTTGACCTGGTCAAATCCCGCTGGCGGATGGCTGCCACCGGACATTTGTTTACCTTTTTTAGAAGCCATTTTGCTTCTATGACTAACCACTCAAGCGTCCCGTCGTGATTGGGAGGTTGATTTGTAAATTTGATTTGTCTGAAATGAAATAAGAATGAAGAAAGCTTGTGATCACTACTTACACAGAGTACGGAGGAGTCGACACCTCGTACCTTTGCACTGACAGATATACGATTAATCATGTTGTGGCATAAACATCACGTACGCTTGGCTAGAAATTTGATTGGTAGCTAAGGCTAGCCGACAAACAGCCATGAACTGTTTCATCAGTCATCACTCATTTGATATCGTCATTAATATTCTTGTGCGCTGCCACAACCAGTGAAACCAATTCCCCCACCGCGGTTCTAGCAACGGATCACGCTCTGCTGATAAATGATCAAGCCAAACAAAAGGTGAATCATGTATACCTTTTTAATCTTCCCCTACTGACAAAGTAGCTTTAATGAAGCTGCGACAAATGTCGCCCACAGCTGATTTTCCAGGTGATCCGCACACCACTATCACGCAGGAATGAGCCTCACTCTGCAAACTCAACATCTAATCATAGTAACGTGATTATTAGGCTAATTGCAAATAAAAAGATGAACAGTGTATGAGCGATTCATTTATGATCAGCAACAAAAAGAAAGCTCATTGGGTAATACCTTCAATATTGATTGCCATTTGATTTGAATAGAAAACGGGTCAATTAAATCTGCAAAAAGTGATGCAGAGCTTTTTTATGGCAAGTCCTCAAAATGATCATCAAATGTTGGCCTTTAGCTAAATACAATGGCAGTTTATTGTTACCCATCTGTCTTGAATCGCGACATCTGATTGCAGCTCATTTGGCTGAATTTCCCCGGAGCGCCCCTTGGGATTCAGTCAATCGGATGTTCGGAGCAGTTTTTTTTCTACCCTAACTTTCCAAAGCATGAATATTTTTTTTTTTTTTATGACATTGAATGCCAATTAGACTGCATCAACGTTTGTCATGAAGAAGTGGACCTGTACCAGAAACAACTGACCGGTGATCCGTACTTAACGACACTCACTGAGACTACTGTCTAAGAATAGAACCAAATCAATATTCCAACAGTACCTTTCATCCCGTGCCTCAAATTAGCCAAATACCACTGCACAGTGCCAGAGGCCGACACACGAGCGCACACACATACACTCTCCATTAAACCCATGAGAGTCGCTAATTAAATTGGCTAATTTGATCCCAGGTGCATCTTGCCCAGAGAGGTGAGCCCGCTTCTACTCGGGTAATTAAGTCCAAACATTCCATACACACCCAAGAAGCGAGTGTCGCGAAACACCCCGCAAACACACACGCACGAGCTGTCCTTTGTCGATCCATTTCACGGGAAAAGCTTCAGGTCTTGAATTTCACAGCGATAGTCGGTAGCCGAGTCAACCAATAATTAAACCTTTCTGAGTTTAATTCTGTTAGATTGATTACTTCACCGTTTTAAAAATACAATTCGGTGTTGTAATTGTTATAATTAGTTTCTGAGCCTAATTTCTTCACAAACATGTACGATAAGATGTAACAGCCATGCTTGTTGAGGGGGACGGAGAGGGGGATGAATTGCAGTGAAAATGTAGAAAGTCGAGAAATAATGGATCGAAGGAATTCGCTTTGTTCCGCTTGGCAAAAGGGGAACGGCGCATTCCGTGCAGGAGTGGACGCATGATTGAGTCATGATAGAAGGAAGAACAGTTGTGGCTTGAGGAAGTCATTATCCAGTGTTTTTGCAGATGGAAAATGTCATGTCTTAAGGCGCCCAAACACACAATGCTAATTGTCCCGGATGAAAGGCACCACGAAAGCCTTTGGACTTTGCCGTTCATTTGTTCAAAGCACTCCAAAGTGTTTCGTTTTGTATATTCCCAACGTTACGAGACGTGATCCTGGTCTTTAGCCCTATATCAACACTTCAAAGAGTAGAGGGGCTGTTGCGCAATAAATGTATCAATGACTTTCTGAAGAGTTGGAAAGCAGGGATGCTTTGTCGCTCTGTTTCTTTTTGTAACTATCCGCTATTTTCTTGCTGCGTGATGATCCACGCGCTCTAAATAGATTCAGGGCTCTGCCGCATCGCAAGGTCGGACACGGATGAAACGGTGTGGTTGTCTCGCCGCTCCCTTTTGACTTCATTCCAGTTCATTTTAGAAGCATGCTCGGCCATTTTCTTGCATGCTACCGTGTCAGGGAACATCATTTGGGATGGATAAATGGACGGACATTTTAGGCTCATTTGAAGCAGTTCCGGTTGTCCTTAAAAGAGGCCATCCTTTGTGATTCTTTTCTCTGATTGCTACCAAATTTGGCCCAAGGAAACTACATACAAACAAAATCCAGCCTTTGTCAAAGCGAGATACCAAAGCCAGGCCGCAACGTTTGATGATTTGTTATCAAACCGAAACGTTTCAAGGTCCCACCTTGAAGAGATGCTTTAAGGGCAGTCACAAAATCTTTCTACTCAAACTCAAATAACTGTTCCCTGTGAAGGTTTTATGACGTCACATCATTGTGAACCGGAACGTTAGCATTGGGCCTATTGGCTTCCTTTGCATTTTTCAATCAGCACCGACATGTTTCTTCCAGGGGTCAAAATACAAAGAGTAGCACTAGTAACGCTTTGCTGGTATTCCTTTATGCTTCATTTGGAGGTTCTTACAGTATCTACCTGGTGCTCAGAGACGAGATATTCAAGGCCTTTTGAAACTTTTGAGGTCCACGGTGTCAACCACGATTCAATTCAAAGGCTTTTTTTTTCTTTCTGTCGAAACGGCAGTTTGAATGCACATTTGCATGTGCAGGCAAAGCCATGTGGGTGTGAGATGGATTAGTTGAAGGCAATTGTGCTGCCCGCTGCGTGGCAAAACAGCGCAACAAGATTAATTCAAGGTGGGCTCAAGAAACCAAAGAAGCCTTTTACCTTGTTTACGCTCAACTTTGCCGGCTCTCATCAAGCTGGTGAGTGTATCTTTATTGAACAGCGGGCGCTGTCGGTGGTGGTGTTTAAGTCAAGGATATGCATCTGGAGGAAGAGCAAAGTGATACGCCTCCATCGCTTGCACAATGTCGGGCAATTAAGCAACTTTTATGACACCTTGATAAGAAATACACATCCACGCTTTCAAAATGACCCTTCGGGGCCATGATTTCAAATATTTATTGCCAGACAGAAGGGTGAGCTAACTAACGTTAGGAGAAATTTACGAGCCTACTTTGCACGAATGGACTCTTGTCTCTTCTGAATGACTCTCAATGGGAAACGATATCCCCAAGCACATCATCATCATACTTTGATAATATAGCGTAAATGCTGCGGCGTTGGCCTTGTTCTTGATTGAGTTGCTTCGATGCAAGAGCATCAGCGCAAGATCTTGCCAGCAGATATCATTCTTTAGACGTCCCGGAAATCTGTTTTGGTTTTTCTTCTGGCATTGCTTTGTTTCATGTTATGTCATATTATTAAGTCTACTCATTCGGTTTTTGTCCACGCGTGTTCTCGTTAGCTCTGTTTGTGGTGCCCACCAATCAGCTTTCTCCGTATCGTGTCTTGTCCAGGTGTGCCTCGTAGTCTTCTTTGTACGCTTGTATTTAGCTGCATGCTTTCATGCATGTTGATTATGTTGTTGACGTATTTCAACGCAAATCAAATTTCTGTTTACGGAAAAGAACGTGCACCCTCTGGACTAAACAATGAAGCCAACAAATGTCCTGGGAACAGAAATATTTTCACATGGGGAATCAATGGCAAGTTGGAGCGGTTCATTCTCTGCAGGCGGCGCTGGCAGACTTGTGCATTTTGCACTTGACACTTACCGTGTACTCAACCTTCAGGTGAAGGACGGACCGGGTTATCTCTCAGCCCAGTGACAGGAATCGGCCGTGTGTCTGATGCAGACGCCTGTCCTTCAGACGCGCTTGCTCTGAGACGGGACGGCAAAAATTGCCACCCCTTGGGGGATAAGTGTCTTTACCATCGCCCATTGCTAGTGAGGAATGGTGAATATCCGCAGCTCAATAGATGTCTATCGCTAACGCTCATGCGTGAGTTTTGGGGGCAGTGTGTGTGTTGGGGGGGGCATTAGAAGTTCAACTCATGATTACAAAGGCGCTAACATAAGACAGATAGTTCCACCAAGGACAAAGCACCCGTCTGGGGGTTATGTATTCATCACTGGATAAGCACAATACAGTAGATGGATGGATGGCGTCAACACCAATTAAAGAATGTGGGAAATGTTGCAGTAAATCAGCATGAGACGTTTTTTTCCTTATTAGTTAGCCACAATATGCAAAAATTATGCAGGATAATCTACTATGGCAATTTGTATACAAGGGCAGGCAGCCCCCACACCAAGCAACTAAATCCGATCAGAGGCGTGCTAGTGAAGTACCATCACACGTGCACGTTCTCAGGGTTAGGAGAGGTGTCTGGAGTGTCTGTACATGGGCAGCGTACTGTAGAGTATAAATCCGTGACTGGCGGGTGAAGACCCCTCCCTTAGATGGGGATTAATCGGGATCACTGCTCTAATCAGGAAGCACTTGGAAGGATTAGGTTGACTCTATCAAAGTTACCTCGGACATAGCTACGGTCCTCGTACAAATACAACATTTTTACAAAATTGCTTTGACATTACAGTCATGTGAAAAATGTAATGGGTGGATGGGTGTAGCATTTAGTGGAAAGCAAAACATAATACTCACTTAAGCCCCAATACCCACGTTAGCCACAAAAAAATGGCCTTTAGTCTTGTCTTTGCAGCAACTTGCTTTAACTGTTGCTTTAACGCTTTCACACTAACCATCCGCAAGTTTTTATGACATCATTAGCACTGTTAAATGCCAATTACGTTTCGTTTCAGGAAACTCGACACTGCAAAGCCTGTTAAGAATAAATGTTATTTTACGAATTAAATTCACATTACACTGAAAGCCTTTCGACAAAGTCATGTGGAACCGGCTGCTTATTTTTGTTTTGTCAAAATGTGTTTTCCAGCGCGGCCAGCTGACCTCTATCATGACTATGATAATTTGTAACCTGTGTTGGCTGCTTAACGCTAAAGGTAATTTTCTTTCCATTAACATCAAGGGAGCAAAATGTACCAGCGCTACGTGCGGCAACAATTTCCACTCCATTTTTATGGCAAATCTTGACACTGTCTCTCAGCATCAACCCGACACACACAAGATGGCATCGGCAGAAAACAAAAGTTCACAAGTCTCCTTTTGATGAATTTTCAAGTACCAGCCATGGAATTCGCAGCTTCAACCGACAGACTCTCAAACGTGGGTCCTCCAAACGTTTTCCTGCCTCCATGCCCATTAAATTTCAAGTCCATGTGCCATCATGGTAGCTGGGTTATTTTTACAAATTTTCCCAGGGGGCACTGCAAGGTGAGTTTTGTGCAACCCCTAAAATAGAGTAACTATTCATGGAGGATTGCGACTGAGCCCTACTCGAAATAACAGTCTAAACTTACTGTGGCTTCTCCCCGACATACAAAGCTGCTCTTTCAGCCAAGATGTAGCACTTAAACGTACTTTCTTGACCCCAGTTGCTATTCAGACATGGACAGTGACTGCATCTTCTGAATGCATCTCAGGGCACTTCAGAAAGAGCTCACAAAACATCCACAGCTTTTCAACAAATATCTGTGAGTATCAGAAGAAAGAGAAATAATGTAATACTCCAGGTGAATGTCTGAATAGTAAACATCAGATATGTGGGCGATTACTGAATATAAAAGCTGAGCAGCATGCACACAGTTGCAGAATCTAATGAGCTTTATTTAGTGGACGCCGAGATCTCCCGAAAAGGCGATTCGTGCTGCTACTGCCAAGAAACCTTTAAGTGCCAACTTCATGTGCACAGTTTTATTTTTTGCTTCCGGCTACTCTATCAAGTGTGGCAAAATGTGTGTGCCGGCTCGTAAATGTCATTTACTGCACTCGTATAACACGATAATGCGGCTCGCATGCATGCAGCACCTGCGGGATACGCAGTCATCAAGCAGAGAAACCTTTAGAGTACAACTCACTCTGACGATGAATTGATGACATGACCTCAAATGCACAGCTCAAGAAATACGATGCTAATTTAAATGAACAAAGGCTCCAGCACTCCCGCGACCCCCGTAGGGACTAAGCGGTTCAGAAAATGGATGGATGGACGGAAGTTAATCGATCAAGAAACGGAAACGACTGTCAATGGATGTGCACATGTTTAGTCCGGCGCGCCTGCGTGATCCGGCGGCACCGTAGCTGGCCTGTCCACGCTTATCCCGGCGAGAGGACGTCGGGAGTTCCATCGGCGTCCAAGCGTTGCCGTGTAGAACAGCAAGATAATGTCAACGCTGTCGGGATTAATCTGCTTCAGCTCAGGGCAGAGATTAAGGCCAGCTGTGAAAGTGGGACAACGTGGCATCAGTTTTTTTTTTTTTTTTTTTCGTTTGAATTTCACCAGCTTGAACAGCGACACCACGCGTCTTTATCAACTGCGTGAAAACAGCAACATACTTGAAGTCATGTAAATGACATTTGGACAATTCACTTTTCAATGATCATAACATGCATGTTTTGACTCAGACTCCATACTGGAACCAAGATTCGAACCCCAAGTTCAGACCGAACATGAACTAAGTTCAGACTAACCCATCACCCCATGTGTTTGTTTGCAGGTGAACGACAAAGTACATTCTCAAAGCCCATTGGTTGTCGGTGATACGGCGCCATGCACATTTGCAAACCCCAGCGAAGCAATTTTTTCTACTTCAAACGTTTCCCCTGACTCACATTGTCGCCTAACCGCGTGAACTGCATTGATAGTAAATGGAAACGCTCAAGTTACGTTGGTCTGACCACAGCATTTGGCAGGTAATCACTCATCCACATTGCTGCCCAAAAGCTCAGTTTTTAAGGGTAAATACGTTTTTGTGTGGGAGGAAAATGCCATCAACACTGAAGGCAATAAATGTCCTTAGAGCAGTCCAAGGAAGGAAGTGGATCTGTGTTCGAATGTGTACAATCGTGTAGTCCGCAAATACAGATACCTAAATGGAATGAACATATTCTACATTTAGTAGTTAATCCATTTAAAAGCTACAGTAAGAGTGGCGCAGTCGCCTTTGTGCGTACTGTTTATTCATTAACCTCAACGCTTTGTTGCTTGAGACTAATCATATAAACTACTGATAAATAACACACCCATGGTGAATTTATAACAGCAATCAAAAAGACTTGATGATCAATAAAAGCGCTTTCAGCATTTTACCACGACGATCAGCAATGCAATAAAAACAGACTCACTGGATGCACAACGTTATTGCAAACTGCTTGCAGTAAATTAACAAAGTGATAATGTGGAAAATGCAAAATAAATATTTAATATACAGTAAAGCGAACCACTAATGCATATGTGGTTAGCTTCCTTTATTTTAGCTTATGTATGTAAGATTTATTAAGCGGTAAGTTTGTCCTTTGGAACAACTTACATTCACTTGATATTTTTGCAAACTTTGTTTTGAAATGGCATCATCCACATGCGACGTGAATTTTCACCGAAATGACCATCTCCAATCGTTTCTCATTTTGTCAACTCTCGATTCACGGTGAACACCTTTGTCAGACACCGAAAACACATTGCGATAAAATCAGCGGGGCCTCTTCAGCTCTCCACTGGCTGCACAGGGCTTTTGTAATATGACTTTTGAGTTAGTATCAGGTGAGACAGGCGCCCCTTGCTCAGTTCTTGGCCATGGATTTGCTGCCCTTGTGGCTAAATGAGCCGTGGTCCCTCACTGAGGCCAGTCCCGCAGGCTTTGTTTTGCTAAATGTGCTTGAATAAGAAGAAGCCTTCATCATGTTTTTCTTGAAGTAGGCAAATAGCCTACTTTAATTGCTGACCTCACATTCTCAAAACGGACATGGCTCATTTTGACAGTTACTTTGGAATGCATTCTAAATAAGCAGAGTCTGGTGATTAACCTCCTTCCAAGCGACGACAAGAGATGGGGAAATTGAATAAAATTGTGCAAAAGCGTGACAATGTCTACGGCTGCTGAGACGTTGCTTAATTGAAGTGTCCAGATGGTTGCATTGAAGCTCTGGCGCCGAATGGTGACAGCGGGAAGTCGGAATCGCCGCGCTGGCGGCGGACTCTGTGTGTAAACAAATATGCCCAGATGAGCGTGTTTCCATCTGTTGGGTGGCATTGTCGGCGCCACTATGCTTGCATTGCTTGTTGAAGGATTTGCGATTTGGCAAAAGTCAAAACGCCACCTATGGGTGCTCTCTGAATTTAAACAGTAAAAATTAAAACTCACGTTGTAATATTCGAATCAGTGATGATGTTTGTTAACATTATTGATATAAATATTGAATTGCATTTAATTACTATTACCAGCTTCTAGGGCCATTCCTGGTTTACATACGCCGCAACAGAATTTAATTCATTTCCAGTTTCTGGTCCAAGTAAGAGTTTTCATTTCAAGGTCCAGACATGTGCATGTTATTTTTCTGTTCAAAGTTGAATGTTCTCCGCTTTAACGCGGCAGAAGTATGTGGAAAGTACTCAAGCGCTTGATTCCAGTGTTAAACAGTTACGTGTCAATTTAAGGTTATCTTCGCTATCAGCATCGCTTTTCCGTTGTTTTTCGTGAGAACGATACTTTTCAGGTTTGCCTACTAATTTCGGACTGACTGCATTTTTTTCTTTACGCCCTATATTTGAAAACTGATATCTGTACTTCCAAGTCTTTATTTGTCAAAATAGGTTCATTCTTCGATAACAACACGATACAGAGGATAGAAACGGAGTCGTCGTTTTTCACGACTTCCTCACATTGGTGTTTTGTATGTATAACGTGGGGGGCAACATTGCCTCTGCTGTTCCAGCCTGGCCTGACTTATTCTTACAATCTATTTGAATCATCGTTTCCAAATGCAGACAGTGCAGCAGCATCAGCATAAAGCGTAATCGTCAATTCCATTCCAATGCTAATGGCAAATGGTGGTGCATTATCAGCGGGTGATTTGTGTCACTAATTAGATGCCAGGAGGCTGGAGATGTGAGATATGGCACGGGCCGCATGCGCCAGCCTCATCTGGCAGGTAAACTTGGGGGGAAAAAAGCTCTAATGGCCTCGGATGACAAGAATAGCCGAGAGCTGGCAAAGCGGTGAGTGGCTATTACTCGTAAGAAACAGGCTAATGTTGCGAGGGAAGCATTATTTTTTTTAGTGCCGGGTATAAATGTAAGAAGTATTGATTGTCTTGCTTCAACAAAGACGAAAACCGTTTTTAAGGAAGGTTTAAGGAACACGACCTTTGTGCGTCCATGTTGTACAAATGATGACTCGTTTTGTCTCTGACGAGACAGTGAGGTTTTCAAATGAAGACCACGTCAACGTGTCTTGCCTTGAGCAGTGCGGTTTCAAATGTTGAAATGTGCTTTGACGCACTGCGCTGACGACACGGAGAGATGTGGTGTCGTCAGCGCCGCGGCGCGCAATCCCCGAGTTTTCAATCAAGCGTGGCGTTATTGGCAGCTGCCCATGTCGCTAATCTTCCCACATGACGCGGCCACTAATCGAGTCTACCCTTGCGAGCCGCAAATGTGTTTAGTGAAGGGCAGATAAGACCTGTCAAATATGAAATCTATTTTTCTCGCCGCCTCACCTCGGTGGGAATGTCCCGACTGATGTAATAGCCCGGGCTGATGTCGAGGCGTGAATGTTGGGGGTGCGGCGCGGAGTGAGGGGCCAAGTAGGTAATGGAACATTCCAATTTCATTGCTGCCCTCTGGCTGAGTTTTTTTTTTCTTCTTACTGTGTCAGCCTCTATATGCATGTGGCTAATCAGATTGCGTCGTACGTATGGCTGCTGCCTGTTATTTTACTTGAAAGTGACTGAAACCTATGTGCGTCATATTTGAATTTAAATCTCTAAATTTGAACAATTGCATGGGGAAATCCGGATTTGGACTACATAAATCAAATTTGTATCATTTCATTTGAATCATTGCATTGAAAATCTACCGTAATTTTCGGACTATAAATTGCACCGGAGTATAAATCGCACCAGCCATTAAATGCCCAAAAAAGTGAAAAAAAAAACATATATATGTATATAAGTCGCTCCTGAGTATAAGTCGCCCCCCCACCCAAACTATGGAAAAAAACGCGACTTATAGTCCGAAAATTACGGTAAATCTGAATTGTACAATTTGAATTGATTAGTTTGGAACTAAAGTCCAAAAACTCCCTGAGTTGTCGTGAACCCAGATTGAGGAGGTGCATTTTATAGCCCGCATGCAATCTAGCACTAATCAACATCAATGTCTGGTTTTAAGAAGCGTGTGTAACATCTTGCCGTTTCGACCGCACCCTTCGCAATGGCGGCACTGGCAGCTGACAGCTCATCCGTCTCCCGCTGCTGATTTATCGAGCCGTGTTCAGCAAGCGTTTGGGATCTCCAAAAGTCTGGCAAATGTGCACCCCCCATGGAGCCCATCTTGAGAGGCGTAAGCAGACGTCTTTCCAAGATTCCACTTGCTTGTTGTCATTCATTGTTTTTTCTTCTCTATGCGTCAGCTTGACAGCATCCTGGCAAATTCCTTCTTCCCACATTGGATTCTGCCTGCTGGCCATGAGGCGCGTTTCTTCCTAATATGCAAGATTACAGCCCCCAGGTTGGAAGTGTAATGAAGCATAAAAATCCAAAACAAATTGGGTTAGCTTCGAGGCTACGATTCTCCTGTCACTCGTCCGCAGTCACCGATTTGAGCAGCACTCAGTTTTCTGCAACTTACAAGGTTTCCTCCTAGATAAAATGTGTCTCCTTGAGGTTGGTTTGCTGCCCGCAGTCTCCTCCTAGATAAAATGTGTTACCCTAATAATAATATGTAAATTGCTGCCCTCACTCTCCTCAAGAATAACCTCTCTCCATTTATTTAGCATCAATTTTTTTTGTTTTTTAAGAGCAACATCTTAAGAAAGCACGCGGGGCAAATAAATACAGCATTGTAAGTAAGCAGCAGGCTGGTTAAAACATGTTTGTGATGTGAGCTCTCACCAGTTTTTATTGACGTGAGCTATTTGCATTGCTGCAAAGTAATAACCTTGCTCTCCTCTTATTATTTTAAATGGGAAAACATCAGCGATGTCTGTATTTGTTCTTCCAAAGGCAGGCGGCTATGATTTCTTTTTTCTTTTTTCCCCCCTTCAATGGAAAAGCAAACTCAAACGAAATAGGAAGTAAGCATTTTTCATTTTGCCCATGTCCTCAAAAATATCCCTACAGAAAATGTCTCAATAATAAAAGAAAAAAATACGACGTGACACGCACACCATATTTCTCCTCTCCGTGGAGAAGAAACGGAGAAAAGGAGCTCACCCCCGAAAGAAGTCGCTCAATAAACTGTATGTCATACGGTCACGGTGTCTTTTTCAAGTCAGCAGCAGTTTGCCGGAAAGCAAAATGGACTTGCTCTTTCTTCTTCCACTGTCAATGCAGACATCTTGAAATTTAAGTTCAAGCAGCTTCTGTGCAAAACTTTGAGTGGGTTTGCTCTTTCTTGCGATAATAGACTGAAAGGTCCCAAAATAAGTTGCAAAACACATCTGAGCGTTTTATTAGTTTGCTAAAGACCCGAGGTCTTTGTCTGCCTGAGTGTGGGAGTTTTTGAGCGTGAAAACAATACTGACGAGCAGGAAGCTCTCATGTGTCTAAATTTGGTCGATTGAAAATATTTTCACAAACGCCTTTGGCGATGTGTTATTTTTACAAATCTAAACTGTTGTAAATGGCTTGTTCTCTTTAACTTTCTGGTTTCATAAATGTGATGGTTTTGAGAATGTGATGACTCCAGCCAAGGGTGGCGAAAAAGTGAAAAAGTGAAACTTCCACACCTACAGCTCCATCATAAAGAATTGTGATTATTATCTAATTTATTTCATGCAATTGGGTATTGGAAAAGATTCAATATGTTGGCATGCAAAAAAATCCACTAATTACATTCAAATTCATTTGACCTTCTTTTAACCAAAGCTAATTTTAAGTAATCATTTCAAAGTGTATCAAGATACTTCTTCTGATTGCAGGCTAAGCACTCCTAAAATTAGAATGATTGCTCAAATGTTAAGTCTAATGTGGCACATATTGATTGCAGGCCCTGATGTTTTTTTTATTTTTTATTTTTTTTATTTCCAAACTGCAGCGTGTGTTTGTCCCAATTGACTGTCTGCAATGACACACTGTGCCAGCGATCTGTCAATTAGAGCTTGATTACTCTAATGTACCTCCATTAAACGGCATCGTGTTATTCCCTCTGATAGCAACAACGGGGCTGCGGCCAAGGACGACGCCAGCGCATTCAACGGCTTGTCTGTCAAAGCGCATCCACGTCCTTGCTGGCCAACAAGACTCGCTCCTCCACCAAAGTGCCCCCGCTCAATTATTCATCTATTGAAATGTGTTGGCTGTCAAGAAGCTTCTGAAAGCTGATGCCAAACATCCTCAGTCACGTCAGCGATGTTTGCGCAAGCCCGCCCGCGGCGC
This sequence comes from Syngnathus typhle, assembly GCF_033458585.1. Lineage (NCBI taxonomy): Eukaryota > Metazoa > Chordata > Actinopteri > Syngnathiformes > Syngnathidae > Syngnathus > Syngnathus typhle. The sequence continues at coordinate 12,111,546 of NC_083748.1, forward strand.
GTCAACGCACGTCTCCACGGAGGAGAGGAGCACTTCACAGAGCCTTTGTGTGAGCTTTCCATCCAGCGGCATCCCCTCCTTGAACTTCTCCGCGGATGCTTTAAATGATGAACCTCTTCCTCCCAAGTCATCAGCGGAGTATTTCTTCCCGGGGCGCAATGCATCAGCGACGCCGTAGCACCTGATCCAAGGCGGGAAGCGCCACGCAAATTCCAACCTTGACAGGATGATTCGCAGGTTGGAAGCATCTGGAGGCAGCAGAAGAAGGCCAAGGCCACTCAATTGTATTTGCCCTACCCCTTAAATAAACACCTTCAATTAAAGCAGCGAGCAAAGATGGGTGAACTACAGAACCTGTTTTCAGCCAAGGGACATAAAAAAAATCTCATGGGAAAACTAGCAAACAAATGTCACCAAGAGTGCTAACAGTGATCTTGGTGACATCCAATCTTGCTCGGTATCTTGGTCTGGGGGAGACGCCTTCACATATACACATTAAAATATTGCACCCTTTGCAAAAAACAGACTTTTGGGGGGCCTTGTTGACATCCTACAAAAAGGAGCTTAATTTGTTGAGACAGCGAGAGACAGCAAGAGGGCCTTTGCAGCGTTTGGTGCTCGGGCCTTAATTGGCGCAGTTTCAAAGCAAGCCGTTTGGATGTTTCCTTGCCCATAACTCGTCTTCCCAGGTGGGGAGTGCGTATGTGTATAATTTTGCTATTTACTCCAAAATGATGTTGCTGTTGCACTCAATATTTCCTCAGCAGGAAGTCAAAACATTTTCTGGCTCTAATGATTTGGAAGTCCATTTGGGTAAGATTTAGGATGAAGCAGTTTGTGGCAAAGGAGTCTTGTCGAAACACGAAAATTAGCTGTTGCATCACCAGATTGTCTGTGCGTTGACCCGTTCATAATAAACTCGGCGATCCTCTCAAAAACCTCTGAGTGTGGCTTCTAAAAACATTTCGACAAGGAAATGACTTTATTGCTTTAATTAGTCCTTCTTAACGCTATTGAGCTGCGCGCCTGTGACCATTGTGGAGCGAACAAGGCGATAAAAGCTTCAAGAGCACAGAGACGCCGTCGGGTCAATGCCTTCGACCGAGGCCTGATGGCGCTAGTGTGATTAATGCTCGGCGAGGCCCTCATTTGCTCGTCAGAGAGGCGGCCTGTAAATATTTACAGATCGTATAGATTGTTTTATTTGGGGCCAACGACTGCTGCGGAGAATGAAGTTATCCGCCGATAGGTAAGCAGCAGCTGCCGTTGGAGCTGCGTGGCGCCGCCGCCCGTCGAGCTCCGGCATGCCCCCCCATCCTCCGCATTTCCATCTCGTGCAGCCCATGCATTTAAATGGGATGTTTAACTGAGCTGCAGTGGCCCCTTGGCGCCCATGTTGGTCACTTGGACTTGAGCGGAAAGTGGACCTCACGTTCTTTTAGCTTCCCTTTTCATTTAGTTGCCCCAGACATGATAAGTAAAAATGTCATTGTAGCAAATGTGATGTGCATGAAAAATGTGATACAAAAAGTTATACAGACAACATACAAAACTGTGGCTGCAGAATACTAATTCACTTGAGATAAAACTTTGACTTCTGTGACATAATATGACTTAAAAGTGGTTCGGAACACGAATAAATGTCTATGACTTTGTATCCTGACCGAAAAAATTAAACTGTTGGGTTATTTTTACCCTTCTGACATCATACAATGAAATGTTTTCATCTGGAAAAATAAAAAAAAGAATTTTTTTTCTCAAAAATAGGCTGGTAAGTCTAAGTCTATGAGCACAAATTAGTATTCCATGTGCCCCCCTCGCCCCGGCCCTCCCTTCCTGTCACGTTTACGGCTCTGGAGTATTTGTAGCTCCTTATCGTGCGTGCACATCTCTTGACACCCTACCTGTTTCTTCATCAGTATTCAGGCCACATGAGTGAGCACTGCGCTCATTTGAATGAAAACAATGAAGCCTGCAGATAAGCGCCTCTGTTATGACAAGATCATACATTTGCATCCGTGTGTCACGGACCAACCCGGTGTTCTTCATTTGTATGCCAAAAGAAAAAGTTAGCAAGACGGCAAGAGGGATGGAAGGTAGTTTACGGCTCAAACTCGCAGTGAGTGAGTATTAAAATGACTTTTCACTAACACCCAAGATTGACATTGGATTGATCCCACTTCAGAAAGGTTGCGGATGTCTGCCGATTCCTTCTGCAATTACGAGAAATGAATCATAGCTATACATTTTCATTGTGGAAAAGGTTGTCTCAGTATTTGGGGGGGAGCCAAGACTGCAGTTCACATGGAAATCCAAAAATGTGGATTCGCCACTCCATGAGGTATTATTTATTGGGGAAAGTATTTTATCATAGCGGAACGGTGCCGCACTGGTTAGCGCGCCCGCCTCACAGTTCAGTGGTTGTGGGTTCGATTCCACCTCCAGCCCTCCCTGTGTGGAGTTTGCATGTTCTCCCCGTGCCTGTGTGGGTTTTCCCTGGGAAAAACATGCTTAGTAAGCTGATTGAGCACTTCAAATTGCCCGTAGGTGTGCGAGGTTGGAGGGGAACCAGAAGACCAACGAGTCCTCTTGTCCTGTGTTTTTTGTTTTTCTATCCGTGCATGAAGACAATTACTGGAGGTTCCTCTTAATTACAGTACGTCCACTCCTCCTTGGCAGAACCTCCCTCCCTCACTCACTCACACGGCTCAGCTTGCGCTGCGGGGCTTTTTTACGTTTTCATTCATCAGCAGGCATTCCTTCACCGTTGCGGCTCTCATTTAATTACAGCCGTGTTGCTGAAAGCTATACGGCTCACCTGGCTTCCCTAATCTGATGCCAACTAAGGGCCACATCCATCTCAGTGTGTCAGCCGCAGTAATGGCCACACTTCCTCTTGTCTCGAGGGGTGCGCGATGACGCAGGGGCGGCCATTCAGCCCCCTTTCATCCCGCTGTTACGCTTATCGTCCATCACGAGGGAGCCGGGCGGATGAGCTGGCTTAATGGCGGGCCTACCCATGCGGAGGTGCATCATGTCCTTCGCTTAAAGAGACCTGCTGATTTGGAGCCCGCCGCATTTTCCCAAAGGGATTTGTCACCGCTTGTGGACGTTTTAATTGGACCATTAACTTTTCCAAAGACTCTTCGGGATATCTTGATGAGCTTCCCCACTCTTGATACAAAGCCCAAAGTCAGTTTTTGTAAGACTTGTAGAAAGTCCCTGTGAATCAATGAAAGTGATGGGCAAAGGTCAATGGAGAGGACTGTTAAATTTGCTCTGCTTTATGGGAGTGCTCAACCTCAAGTGCTTCAATGTTTTGTGCAAACACACACATGAATTTGGGATTTTGGACCAAAACTGTAAGTAGGAGTCAAGTGCGGTTGGAGTTTTCAACACTTAAGATCTTCTGCTGGTGTGATTGGCTATTTGTCTCTCTGTGATTAAGTGGTGAGCAGTTGAAGGTGTCGTCTGCCTTTCACCCAATGTCAGCTGAGAAAAGCCTCCTGAATCCCTCAACTCAATAGGACGAGCAATATACTAATAGATAGATGTTGTAGAATTGTTAGAGCAAGGTGAGGCGAGTTTTTGTATCGATTTGATGGGCAGATTTTAACATAAAGCAAAAAGCCCTTTCCCCTTTTAGTGGACGTCTTCACTGACTTGATTTGTTTTCAAAGCCGAAAATCTCATGTTGCTTTCATCCAGCATTTCAGTCTTGAGTACTAATCCATGTTATCCTTCCTTTTTTGCTGGCCCCAGCGCCTTTGGGAATACGGCTGATACCGGAGCAAGTAATGTTACGTTCAACGTGCCGATTCCTTTTCTCCTTCTCACATCAAGGTGTTCGGGCGCGCTCTGAAAAGAAACAAAAGCAAAGGTATACATAAGCCGACCTCCCGTCGGGGTAAAAACAGCGCGTCGATAAAGAAGGAAGGCGGCGGAGGAGAGCAATTCTGGCGACCTTATTGCAAATAACCAGGCAGATGGATGAGGTGAGAATAGAAATAGAAACACACAATTGAGGCAAGATATTTTTTTTCACTTCCGCCTCCTGCGAGTGCGAAGTAATCAGCAAGGCAGAGTGTCATCGCACACCGGCCGGGTTTGAGGTGACATTATCTCGGCCCAAATTGCAAGTGAAGCCTCTCAATCTAACAGCCAAGAAACACACTGCGGCTGGGAGTAAAATTACACTGGAAAACATTTCAACTTGACAAGAATGTCACCAAAAGGTTAAATACAAAATGACACGAGATCAATCAATTTTCCCTCACAACTATAAATGAACAGGAGACCTCGGTCCTAGAAAAGGACACATGACAAGTGTGTAAATATGATTTCACAGATGGCTGAGTGAGTAAATCAGACTTCCCCGCCTGGCCCCACAAACGTGAGAACAAATTGCGTTTAATGACCTTGAAACTGGTGTCCGACGTGAAGTCAGTCGTTTGAAATGTTGAGGCAGACGTTGCCCTAATGTGCCTCTGACCACCCGTAAGTCACTTTGATTGCATTTTAATGCAGCCTGCAAAAAACAAGAGCTAATGGCCGCCGTTGACCAGGCGGGCTGGCTGACAGAGACGTACGGCTCCCGCTTTGGAGACGAGTCAATCGACGCCAAGGCCGCCGCCAAGCACGTACCGTCCCGTCGGAGGGATCGCGGCCGTCCCCTCGAAAGAGGCCCCTCAAAGGAAGGTAATTACTCCGCTGATATTCAAAGCCCAGATTACCATGACGCGATATGATCTCTGCTTCCCTGATGCGCAAAATGAGCATAATGGATCTTGAGGGACCTGATAGCGTTGTTGATCAATACCAATGACTCACTTATTACGCCGGCAGCTTCTCGGGCTGCCGCCTCTCAAACTTCATTTTCCAGCTCATTTTCTTGAATGAAGAAAAATCTACCTTTCAACATTTCGGCTGACGTAAGAAACATAAATCATGCTGCTCATGTTCACGCGCTGCACTTACTGTGTACGGAGCACTCTGTAGCTCGCTTAGAGAAAATCTAAAATAAACAAAACATATTTTGTGTTGATAGTGTGTGTGTGTGTGGGGGGGGGTCTTCTTTATGGATTTGCGTCAATGCTTAGTTGTGCCTTCTGCACTGTCCTCAAATACAAGTTGCGGTTTGGTCCATTGAATAAGTCTTTTTTCCTCTGCCCCAGACAACAGCAGGAGGACAGAAAGAACTGACATAATCATGGAGAGACACCTGTTGCAAAAGTGACTCAAATATGTTGCGTAATTATTTACTAAATAACTCCATCTTGGAGTTAGGGTTAGGGGTTAGGGGTAGGGGTTAGGGTTAGAGCTAGGGTTAGGGGTTAGGAGCTAGGGGTTAGGGTTAGAGCTAGGGTTAGGGTTAGGGGTTAGGGTTAGAGCTAGGGTTAGGTGTTAGGCTTGGGGTTAGGGTTAGGGTTAGAGCTAGGGTTAGAGCTAGGGTTAGGTGTTAGAGTTAGGGGTTAGGGTTAGGGTTAGGGTTAGGGGTTAGGGGTTAGGGGTTAGGGGTTAGGGTTAGGGTTAGGGTTAGGGGTTATGGGTTAGGGCTTAGCTAGGGTTAGAGCTATGGTCCATAAAGCCATACATATTCCATGCAATGTGAGTGAGGGTTCAATAGTGTAGTGGTTATTCCTCTGAAATTTCACCCCAGCAACCCGGGTTCAATTCCCAGTGAGAACTAAAGATTTTATCATAGAAAAATTTGCAACACAGTTGCTCGTGTGCTTCCCAAAATAACTATTTGCTTGTGAGCTGATCCATAAAACCATGGATATTCCATGCAATGTCAGTGATGGTTCTATAGTGTAGTGGCTAGCACTCTGGACTCTCACCCCTGTGACCTGGGTTCAAATCCAAGAATAGAAATTTTAGCATAGAAAATTTTGAAACACAGTTGCTTTTGTGCTGCCCCATATAACAATTAGAATTATTTGCTTGTGAGCTGCTCCATAAAACCATATATATTCCAAGCAATGTGAGCGAGAGTTCCATAGGTGTCAAGCTCTAGTCCTCGGGGCCGCGTTCAAACATGTCTTTCAAGTGACCCTCGTTAAGCGCACCTGCGTGAAAAGTTTTTGGTCACTTTCACGTTCCGCAGGAGCTAAAACTTTTCACGCAGGTGCACTTAACGAGGGAACCACACGGACACTCCATTAGGTACACCGCCATTTTCAAGTGTACCTAATAACAGGCCACTTTATTAGGGAAATATCATGGTCAAAGGTCACAGGTGTCAAGCTCTAGTCCTCGGGGCCGCATTCCGACATGTTTTCCAAGATTCCCTCGTTAAGCGCACCTGCGTGAAAAGTTTTTGGTCACTTTCACGTTCCGCAGGAGCTAAAACTTTTCACGCAGGTGCACTTAACGAGGGAACCACACGGACACTCCATTAGGTACACTGCCATTTTCAAGTGTACCTAATAACAGGCCACTTTATTAGGGAAATAGCATGGTCAAAGGTCACAGGTGTCAAGCTCTAGTCCTCGGGGCCGCATTCCAACATGTTTTCCAAGATAACCTCGTTAAGTCCACCTGTGTGAAAAGTTTTTGGTCATTTTCACGTTCCGCAGGAGCTAAAACTTTTCACGCAGGTGCACTTAACGAGGGAATCACACAGACTCTCTACCTTATGGAAAGCTCGCTTACGTTACATGGAATATATATATGGTTTTATGGAGCAGGTCACAAGCAAATAGTTATAATGGTTATATGGGTCAGCACATGACCAACTGTGTTGCAAATTTTTCGATGATAAAATTTTTTAGCTTTCACTGGGATCTGAACCCACGTCACTGGGGTGAGAGTCCAGAGTACTAACCACTGCACTATGGAAGCCTCGTTCACAATGCATGGAATATATATGGTTTTAAGGATCCGCTCACAGGCAAATGGTTATATGAGGCAGTGTTGCAAATTTTTCTATGATAAAATATTTAAGTTCTCACTGGGATTTGAACACAAGTCGCTGGGATGAGTGTCCAGAGCACTAACCACTAGACCAATGGTTCCCAAACTTTTGCAGGCTGGCGCCCCCTTGGCTCCCCAGTGAATTTGATATGTAATGTAATCGTTGCTGACAAAAGACTCTAAATGTTTGCGCATGAAGCGCCTCTCCCTCCTGAAAGAATGGAAACTGCTCAATTTGCCTCAGCACTAACATTATCTCATAAAAAGCATTTGGAGACTGTGTAAACTAAACATAAAAAGTAGGAGGCTGTTTGATCATTTGAAAAGAAAACATTGAACGTATCGAATCCCATGTAAACATTGGAAGAGCAATCACAATCTTCTATTCAACGGCAAAACATTCGTGTTTGCCACAAGATGCGACGTGAATTATCTTCCACGCTAGCTTTTCTTTTTGGACTTTGGAAAAATCTTGTGAATTTTACCACACAACTTTCCTTGTTTGAGAACAGCAAGTTGTGCAAAAAGTACCAAAACAATGAACAGTTGAACAAATTATTTTGACCTGTAAAAGTCATTCTGAAATTCCACCGCATGTCATTGCTGTGTTTCAAAGGCACGATTGCTCGGAATTGGCACACAATTATTTGATCAGCCAGGAATGTCGGCAAAACGCCATCTAGAGATGCCAAGCAGAGACACGCCTCTCCATCTCAGAAGAAGCCAATCTGTCTTTGCCCCTCCAACAACACTGGAATGAATTCAAAGGCATGTGATTCATACAGTATGTCAGTCAACAACACCGAAGTGATTAGCACGAGTCGCTTGTGATGTCAGTACGTTGTGCAGTGTTGATGATGTGCTGGCATTTCCCCCGGAAACTTTTGCAAATCCTTGTCGGCTTTAATATTCCTATATCCGTTCCGCCGGTGCTTAATGTGGTCATGCAATCTCCTACTCTTGCCATTCACTTTCCTCATTTGGCTTTTCAGGAAAAGCTGGAGTGCCCAGTGGGCAGCTCGCCTAAACTCCACTCGCTAATCCCCTTCCAGTAACGCTGTCTGTATTCCAGGTGTGTCGTTGGCTATCAGATGAAGCTGTACGAGTGCTGCCAAAGTGTGGCTGTTTGAAAAAGCTAAGCTTTTGTACGCTCGCTCTTCTCACGACTTGCGCCATATTGAATTACTTGCGCTGGCCCATCTTTTTTGTACTGCACTCCCGATGGCAAAACAGTCATTGAGATGAATGATAGAAAACTAACTTTCAGTTGCTCATATTTGAGTCTCGGGAGTGCCAAGTGTTAAATTACCTAAGGAGGTCAAAAGAAAATGTATTTGAGCAAGCCATTTGGAGTTTGGCCCACTCTAACGTCACAGTTGAGTTCATTTTTTTTCCTTATAGCGCCCATAGTTTGCAAGCGGCATCCGAGCTAGCTGGAAATGTGTCAAAGCAGAAAGCTGAGCAGAGCTGCACTGTTGTTGGCTGCACACTATGTTTGAAGATAGAATAGAAAAATTGACCTAATAATTAAAATAAAATGAACAAATGTACTTTTTGGTTTTAAAGTCTATTTGGAAAACTTCAAAATTCAGTCCCTGCAAACCTTTGACATTTCTACATTTCATAAAGTTGCATATATTGTCATTGATCTATTTTTCCGAACTATTCTATGCCGCTCGAAAGCGCATGCACGACGTGAAGTTTGTTTTGTGTTTTTCTTCGCTTGCAGTGGGGTTTATAAATAGTTGCTGGAACGACAGTAGCTCAATGGAAGCGCTGCGTATTCATACATGAACTCTCCCGTGACCTCTGTCAAGTGAATCAAAGAAAGGTCAGAGTCCTTCACGCTTTTTAGCCGCAGAAAGCGACGTGTCGGATGCTATCGGTGAAATCCCTCCAGCAATTTTCTCCCTTCTTTTTAAACCTTCTCGTCGTCGTTAATTCTGATTCTTCACAGCTAATCTACTTTGCAAAAAAAAAAAAAAAAAAAAACACGCCCAGACAGAAAGGTTAGGAAAGTATCGAGGAATGACGGCTTTTGTTTTGGGGCCTATGTGACAGTCTTGCAATCTATCATATCCTTTTTTCTTTTTTTTTTACATAATCTGCTTTTAGCAATGTCCATGTTGCTTCTCCATTCAACTGTCAGTCACTTTCAATGCGCCGCACTGTTGTCATCACATTGCCTCAACTGTTTGAAATGACCAATTACACAGTTGGATGGCCATTATCACCACGTAAGCCGCTGCCTCCCCCACACCCTCCACTCACTGAGTCCTTTTTAAATGAGTTTCCGTCATGCAAAATCATCTTAAAGTCCAAATCGCATTATGCAAATGAGTGTAAATATCAGGGGAACAAAGATGGTGGAAATGAGCTAAAACCAAAACAGATGAACGGCAGCAGACTTTGTCATTGTTTGACATGGATGGATGGATGACGGACGGACGGACGGACGGACGGACGGATGGATGGCGCGCATCTGAGCCCCACTGTGAAGAAATCAAAACCGAGATGAGGGTCCTCTGTCACAAATCTTGAAGTTTCTGTTGGTCTGGCACACGCCTGCATACCCTTATCTTTGTGGAGTTGTCGCCATGGAAACCAAGTTATGAATAACAGCCTTGAACAATGTGCATGCTAAGTTTGGTCCACTTGTCAATTCGCATCAAGTAAGACGAGTCCATGTTCAAGGCGACACATTTGTTTACATTGAAAGCCTCTCTGCTTGCTGTTCCAGTGCAATAAGAGTCCTTGGACCATAATTCAAAGGAGGTCAAATGTATGTGTTCTGCACTATACATTAAAAAAAACAAGGATAGTGGATTTTGAAAGCCTAAGAACTGCTCTAGAGAAGGCAGGATTCCATTAAGCCCATTAATATGAACACAGGTTGGGTCTTACAATGGTGTGCTCATGGGTAAAAGGTTAAGAGAAGCGCCAGCAACAATCCTTTTCATTATTTGATAGCTTTCTTTTTGCAGATCTTGATGGCAGTGGCCCGTTGGCAGCCTCACACAGCTCTCGCCACATAATTGTGGCCACACAAATAGGTTGCCACGTAGCTGTACATAAAATTAAATCACAATTAGCTCTTCTTTCTTACAACTGCAAACTAATGGGATTTTGTTTATCTAATGGAAGAAGAGGGGAAAAAAGATTCCTGCGCTTCAAGCAAAATTGACTGCAATTTTGGAAGCAGCACGCCAATTGCAGTTTTCATCAGCATTCTAATCTAACTCAACAAAATCCAACTCTTTTTTTTAACAAATTGTTCCCCAGCGTAATGGCTGGACACACGTGAATATGTGTGGATGTTACATTCCGCCAGTTTGGGCGAGCCCTCTGCACCACGCCGGGCCGTCCAACATGGCAAAGATGCTGACTCCCATCGCCTGAGACGAGCTTCACCAGGCGCATCTTTCAAAATTGGTCACGCTCGCTGACGGACAAGCAGTCTGAGCAAATTAGAATTACTCCTCATTTGTATGTGCTTTCCATTTTTTTTCCCTCGTGGCTCTTTTGAATAAAAGAAGAGCCAGAGTTGGACTCAATAAGAAGATTAAAAGCAAATAGTGTATATATTTGTCAAATCCAGGGTTTGGGCCAGACTTTCTCGTCAGTTTTAAGTCGTCAGGCCCGGTTGCTACTGAAGCTTACTGGAGGAATTAAGTGTCCTTTTGTTGCAGGATCTCTGAGCCAACCCTCGCGCTGCCATTTTCAAATTAAAGAGGAAAGTTGTTGTTTTTTTTCTTGAATGAAGCAAGGGGTGATTGCATGCAAGTTCTGTACAGGGAAGATGAGCTCACATGCCACATAATCTCACTTAACGTGTTCATTTCGGGCCCATTGACATCATCAAGGGTGTATCCCAAAATGCAGGGCGATGCGGCACGTGCTTTATGCGATTTTATTTTCTTGTATAAGTTGGTAAAAAAGAGTGAGCACCATATTGAGACGAGGGTGTGGCATTTGGCACCGTCAGCCTGCGCAAGGATTAACTGGCCGCACTGGCGGGGGCGGAGCTAGTGATCCCCCGCCAAAGTTGGCGGGCAAGATTAAAAACTGTGTGCTGGCACAAAAGCAGATGTAATTGGGTGCTTAACAACTTTGGAATAAAAGCGCTTGTCAGCTTTTTAGCACGTCACATGTAAGCTGCGACCGACCGGGGCGCAGGCTAATGACGACGACAGGGATTTCATTAAACGCCTTTTGTCCCCTTCCACTGTTTGACTTCCTATATTTCAAACGCATTCCAACTCAATTTCTCGCAGCGAGTTTGATTTGAATAATTCCTTGCTTAAAGCCCCTTTCGAATTAATTAAAATGCCTGTTTGTACTCATAGACCAACAGATGCCCCGGTGTTGGTTTAGCATGAAACAACAGCAGCCTGGCTTTAATTGAACACTTCCCCTCTAATAGATTGTGGAAACGCATAAAGACTCATTAATCTGCAGCATTGCATTATTTCTCCTATAGTTTTATTACCCGGGACAAGGCGGGTGTGTGTGGCCATGTGGAAATGCACAGCAAGTAATATTGAGGAATGGCATCTTTCAGAACGTCGGCTCGAAAAGGAGTTCAAAAGATGGGCTGGGCTTGTAAAGTAGGGTTTCAAGCCACCCCATCATCGCGGTTTCAAACAGTGGAAAGGGAAAGGGTACACATAATTCAAACATAATTCAATAGTTTGAAGAAAGACAATTAGCGTTGCAAGTCAGGTTTAGAGGTACAAGGATGTATGTTTTAAAGTGCCAGGTCGAGTTAACACTGGGCCATGGTTTTGTTGGGTGGCCAGGCTTGGGCAGATTGAAAGACTCTCTGGAGACGATTGCTTCACCATGTATACCCGTCCCGTGTTTAAAAATAGACAACATTAAAGAGATGGAAGGCTTATGTTGTGTGCAAAAAGGCTAAAACACGAAAGCAAATGGAGGATGTTGTAAATTTGAACCTGTTTAAAATCCTGATGTCGGAATGAAAGCCTCCTCTGCCCCCCCCCCCCCCCCCCCTCCTCCCGGCCCCCTGGGGCCTGTTAGCGCACGCCTGATAGGCATCCTCGTTACCTCCGTGACAAAGCCGTGAACCAAACAAACATCGGAGCAGAACAAAGCTGGCCCTGCACGCAGCGGCCCTGATGCTCGGTGCTGTGCTCATCAGCCCGATAAACAGCAATAATCACAGTAATGATGTGCATCCCACGGCCTTCTGGGAGGGGCATTGTGAGATACAGGGAGGGGTTGCTAATCTGGGAGGCATGTGCCGATTTCCAGGGGATACCCAGAGAGCTGCGTCCGCTTAGATAAGGGCAGCCGGCCCCAGCGTCCCGACAAGAGCGGCCTCGGTCCCTCCGTTGGTGGGCCGGGAGCTTGCTTGAGTGTGATAAGATGCTCCCGAGCGCAGGTATTAGCTTTGCTCTGTACAAAGGAACGCCAATGAATCGCACGTGGAGGATGAATCCTGGACGAGAGCCAGACACTCTGGGTGAGCAGATAAGCGCTGGTGCTCGGACAATGGGCTGGGCCGGATAAAGGCGATCTCCCCATGACGTCCCATCAGGCAGTGGTCCCTAAACTGCTCGTCTTGATACGTAGGACGGTCAATGGCTGGAGGAAGTCATCCTGGAATTTTTGCTCAATTCTGTCTCGTTCACAAGCACTTTGATCTACGTAATTGATATATTAATATGAAGATTAAAAGTGTTTTTGTGCCAAGGTTGGGCTTTAAAAATGTGGCGTATTTTTTTCACCTTTGAACGAAAACATATCTTTGGTATCCTGTAAAGGCTCACTGACTCGTAATAGGATAGTTGCTATAATCCAGCGTTTCCTCATGAAATCAAAATAGGGGATGAACTTTGAGTGCCGCAAGAGCAATGTGGACATGGCTGACATGAAAATAAAAGTAAATAGGCCGTCAAAAGAAATCGGGCACTAAATGGGAATTGGGCATTAAAAGAGCCGCAGTGTAAACGGAGCCTCAGATAAGAGAGAAGTCAGCACCTGCGCTGCACTGCTCTGCACGTTCTGGCCGGGCTGCACTTTGGTGATTTTGCGCCTCTGGCTGTGTAAATGATCTCCATGAGAGGGAGGGGGCCTGTCACCAGCACGCCATACTTCAACACAAGCAAGCCAATTCTGATCAACGCCTCCTAATGTGAAGCTTTATATCAGCGCAGATTGTGTTGTGTTGTTACGACTCATGGGCTGCTCGGGAGGACATTGAGTCTCCTCGCTAGAGGTCGAGAGCTTCACTAGGCAACTGTACTCTACAGAAATCTAGAATCACCTCTCAATATACAGAACTATATAACAAATTTGAAAACAAGATCTTGTATATTGTATATATAAATGTACTGTATTTTCCTGACTATAAATCACAGTCTTTTTCAAAGATTGGCCAGGGGTGCAACTTATACTTTGCAGCGACTTATGTGTTAAATTATTAACACATCATTATATCATTTCACATGTTATTGTGACAATAAACCGCAGAGTTTAATGCAACTCAGCTCTTTGTGCGTGAATAAGACCTCGTTTTTTTACCACAATCTGTTCCAGAAGGCGGTTTGAGAAGTGAATCATTCAAATTCCGAATCTATTCCGAATTCCGGAGCAATTTATAGTCCGCAAAATACGGTAGTTGCCATGCATGAAATTATCTTATTGGGTGTGAAGTATGTATTCCATATTTTGTGTGTGTTGGAATTATACAGCAGCCCAATGGAGGCTACTACAGTATGCATCGCTCTCCGTTGTGAGCCATTAGCATTAGCGTGGTCTTTCTCAAAGGTGATCCAGATGAGGCCCATGGACCATTTAGCAGGACCTCCCACGGGGCTAATGGGCTCACGTCTCATCATTTACCCATATGACCCGTCGCGTGTGGCACCTTAGTACAATATTGAATATTCATAGGGTATTCACTTGATGAATTTGAAGACCCGTTAACATCTCCGAGAGGTGAAAGCCCTTGAACTAATGTATTAACGCTCTTTTATTGGAGCCTGCCGTGGAGATAATTGATGTCATTGATGAAAGATCAATGATATGATCATAAATGATTACCCCAGACACACAATCAGATAGCAGGCCAAGTGTGACCTAGGTGTGACTTGAATAAGTACGTGTGTGTGTGTCACAGTATTTTCTGCACTATAAGGCGCACTGTGTATAAGGCGCACCGTCATTGAATTTTTTATTTTAGAAATTATTTTATATATAGGGTGCACCGGATTAAAAGGCGCATAGAAAACAAGCTACTGCGGATTGACTAGGGTTGCATTCTGCATTTATTTAAACCAGGAGTAGTTTACTTCAGTGACGCCCCTAACCCCGGTTGCCGTAATGCTGAAAGCAATGCAACCTTGTTATTTACTAGCTGTACTGAAACGGACTGAAACATTTTGGCAGAGCACTGTGTACAACCAGTATGGATCAACAAATCCATCAATTGATCCAAATATAAGGCGCACTGGGGTTTTTCGAGTAATTTTTGAGTTTCTAAGTGTGCCTTATAGTGCGGAAAAGACGATTGTCAGTATATATATATATACATAAAAAAAAAAAAAAAAATTCCCCTCTCACCCTCCGCGGGTGGTCTCCCACTCCAAGCTCGGGTCCTCTACCAGAGGCCTGGGAGCTTGAGGGTTCTGCGCAGTATTTTGGCATATATATATATATATATATATATATATATACTTTCTAAAGGCTCGTTCTACAAATAATTGAAGTAGTTAGTAGTAGAAGTTGCACGCAGTTAATATGCAGTAAAATTCTTCACACATAATTATAATCTCATTTCAATCTTAAACAGCCATTTATTTTTTTATACCTGCTTGTTTGTTTGCTTTAGTTTCACTCAGGTTCTGACTGGATGCGACAGTGCCGCTCAATAAATCAATCACTTGGAGCTTGAATGCTACTTTCAGACTCCCGTATTCATTTTGAAAGGAGTTTGGCTCGCTGTTAACTTGTGTACACTGACACACGCAAGTGTAACAGCAAATCTTTAGCCTCCCCAATTAGCAGAGTCCCAACGTCTTCCTGTCACGGCAAGTCACCAACATCCTTTTATCCTCTCCTTCTCCACTCGTGGTGTAACGAGATACTTTTCAGCTTCCAAATGTCACTCGCGCGGCACCTCGGGCTGTCGTCTTCTGCAACTGGAACTCGCACTCATCACCGAGAATTCAAAAGGATTAATTCAGCTGAATTCACTGCTGGGAAGCTTGTCCTGCTCTTCAAGCCATTTGTTCCGTAATAGGCCAACCTCCTCCGCCTCCTACTCCTCTGAGCGGTCTGGGCCACTTATCTCCACTTTCAAATGCACTAGGCTTCACCAGAACTCACCGTGCCCTCTTGAATCATGTTAACTGTTTCCCCAATTCCCTTACGTGCTAGAATGATCATCACCAAAGCAACCCCAAAGTGCTCCCTTCCATCCTGAGACCACGTGACCATGTCAAAGTGTCCATGAGTAAGGCACTGAACTCCCAGTTGCTCCTAATGCATCGTCAGTTTACCAATGAGGAAAAGGGCATTGAGTGTATTCTTGAAGGGTGAAAAGTGGTTATTGCCTTGAAATATGAGTGACCAGACTTTGACCTTTTTATTTATTTTTTGCTTTGGCAGGCAAGCGCAAAGTTAAGATGCAAACACAGTACGGGGAAAAAAAACTCAACTCAAGCAGTAGTAGGTGAACTACCGTAATTTTCGGACTATAAGTCGCACCAGCCATAAAATGCCCAAAAAAGTGAAAAAAAACTATATATGTATATAAGTCGCTCCTGAGTATAAGTCGCCCCCCCCACCCAAACTATGAAAAAAAACGCGACTTATAGTCTGAAAATTACGGTATGTTTCAAAAGAGGCTAGATCAAGTGCACTGTCAAAGTCGACACAAATGAAAAACCATGTCTAGTAACCAAACAATTCCACTAGCGTAATGCTAACACATAATTGAAAACACCATTGATGGGCTAATGATTAGCAGCACTGATACCCACTGTATAATAACCCCTTAAATATATTTGTTAGCTACTAGCTAAAATATTTCATTATCTGTGCTCATGACAAGTAATTACATTTTTTGGATGGAGCTGTTGAAATAAAGTTTTCCACAAGATTCCACTTTGCTAACATGTATCTGTCTTTTTGAAGGGAGGATCTGATCCATCTCGCTCAACTCATAATTGGTTTCGCGTTGTTTGCCTATTCAGCATAATTCAGCTGAATGAAAGCAGTCATATGCCGGCATTGCCGAGTGAAGCTGTCACAGCGCCGCTCGTATGTGAGACACACACACACACACGCTTTGTAATCGTCTGCCTCCGCGGAAAGACAATGTACCTGTCAAGTTGCAGAAATGACTACACCCCGTCGTGCAGATGAGAATGCTGGCATCTGCAACATCTGCCATGATCTCCCGAATGAATCCACGCCTGGCTGACTTTTGGTGTCTTTGCAAAATGGAATTATACTCCGCGAGAGTTCAGTGAGCTCAAGTCGACCTCGGTCTGATACACACAGTGAGTCCATCTTGAAAGGCGAACGCAGGCAATAGATTAGTGTCTTGACTTCAGGTGATAAATAGAATGTACAACATTGGTATGATCTTGTCTGTAACTTTTTTCTTCTGATTTAGAGCGTAATGGATGTGTAAGGTTTTAAAGTCGGCTTTCGAGTTAAGCTGAGGCTTTAATTGAGGACGTTAGTTCGGACTTGAGCTTTATACAGGGGTTTAAATTCAATGTAGGTTTCAAGACAAGACTTCTATTGAAGTTCAAGGTTTCGACGCAAGTATGAAATGAAGGTTGTAAGCCAAGGTGTGATTTTCAACTCGGGATATCAAGCCAGTTCTATTGCGAAGGATCTGCAAGCAGAAGGGTCAGGCGTGGTTTAGGCTATTCAGAATAGGGTTTCAAGCCAGTGATAGGGTGTCAAATTAACATTAAAAAACAGGGTTGGGCTTGAAACCCTGATTTAAAATCCAGAGTTCTTTGTCAGAGCAAGAACTCTACCTAGACAATTTTGCTGACTCGTGACCATCTTGTGTCCCTTATTGTACTTTGTCATTCTATCAACAATGACTGTCAGTGTCATCACATTTTGACACATTTGTCAAAAAATGACATCTTCATATCCAGTGACGCGGAGTGGAATGATCCTCGCGCCGGAAACACAAAGACTGTATATTGCCGAGTGTTATTATCTTGCATTTTGATGTGTACGGTGAAGATGTGTGCCCGCCGCGCTTGTGCTGCTTAATGGGCTCTCGCAGCCTCTTGACTGTTCATAAATCAGACGTTCAGCTTTGGCACCATAACAAATGGAGTCATCTAGCAAAATGCGTGTTTCCATGAATCTTGAGTGCGAATGTGCACGCAAAAAGCGAGCAGACAGAGAAGCCAAAGCCCGGCCTGCAGTATTCGGCATGTCACCTTCTCCGTCTGAGCTGCCCGCTTTCACCTCCGCACGCTCAGGAACAGGATTATTATTATTGTTGCGAGGAAATGTTTGTAGCTGCACTGTGGTCGGTTTCTTTTCATATATTATTTATGTCATTGTGAAGGGGCGAGTGGGGTCAGCAGGCCACCAGATGGTGTCCAAAATGATGCAATTTTCAATTTGGGCTCAAAACCCAAAATCAAATCCTTAAGTCTAGATAGAAATCCTAACCTTGGTTTTGAAACGCTGTCTTGAATTAGGACGTGAGGCCAAAGTTGCAGTTTTTTCGCAAGTTCCGTGCCAACGCGTTGCAGTCGGAATGCGTTGTCACATATTGATTGTTGTGCGCAAGGAAGAGGCTGCCTCCATGCCCAGGGAATGATTTGGAATGGAACAACATGGGCTCTTCATCATGCTTGTTGTGGGGGAACAAAGAGTGCCACAAAAGCAGACAGACGATGAGGCGGCGGGAATGCAATTGATTTTCACTCGGTCTTGCGCCTTCAATTATTTCGTTCGAGACAAGCGAGTTTCCCTCCTCCCCCGAGCGTCCGCTTAACTTAAGCGTGGCCGGTGTTTCCCGCAGATTCTCCAATCGAGTGTTACATTCTGGACTGAGAAGCTGCATGCGTGGATTGACATCTCCGAGCTGTAATTTTGTCTGGCTCATTGTGTTGCTGCACCTTTTTTTTTCAAATCTTGTGTTATACTGTGTGCATTGTGCATTACTCACCGACTCCATCAAGTGGAGCTTGTAGGGCGCCGTCCCACTTGCTCCTCATCACTCTGGATTATCTTCTGCAGTTGCACATTCCCATCTGAGGCGACCCCACGGCAACATCAGTACGTGTCAAAATGTCCACTCGGCCTGTCGGCTGCGTGTCACATACTTTGGCCCAAACACACACACACACACGGGAGTGTCGTCTCCATCCAGCGGCTGAAAGGAACAAGCTGCTTCTTGTCTCGACATGGGACCCAAAGTCTGGAAGTTGTTAAGAAGGAAAAATACGTCAACTTGTCATTTTTAGTTCAGATGATGGCGGCCCGATGATTCTCACGTGTCATGTCACACAAAAAACCTTTTCAAAAGTGGGAGGGGGGAAAAAAAGCAGTCAGGATTTGGTTTTCAGGCCACCGTGTCCAGATCGGCATTCAAACCAGACTTACGGTTTCAGGACAGGTTCAGTTTTGATTTGATTCGATTCAAGTTAAGGTTCCAAACGTGGTGCTTATAAGCCTCCTCTTTTTGAAGCGTAGGAGGAAAATGTGATTCATTGGGCCGCCTCTTTAAGTCAAGAAGAGTCTTTATATCTGCTTGCTTCTCTTTTTACCCCGCTGCCATTTAGCCACTGTGCGGAAAAGGTTACTGTGTCACGCAGTGCGGGATGGCGGCACGTGAGTAGCGCTGACAAGGGCAGCCAATTATATTTGAACGAGACCTCTCTGGACAGCAGGTAGCACGCTGACACCGGCTTTTGGAATAACGAGGACTTTGGCGAAACGTCACTTGTGATGGGCGTCAGACTGCACCGAAACGGGCTAGAGTGCTTCTGTCCCCTGCTGGGCTTACCAACTGACCCTGGATGTTTTCCAGTCGTTCTGTTTATTTCTGTTAGTCTGATTGACTGCTGACCCAACCGGATGATTTTCTTATTTTTTCTTTTGCTCTGACAAAAATTGAGCATGGGCAGTGAACTCAATTCAACTCCCATCACAAAATTGGCGTCCACATCGATATGTTGCGATTCAGTTTCAAATATGCAAGCTGGCTGTTATCATTAAACACTAGCAGTGATCGTTTGACTTTTCTAGGTTGTGTTTCTGTACATTTGAAACAAATGAAGCGAGCCGTTGTCGACTTTGTTGTAACAAAGTATCGGGTCGTGCAAAGCCACCAAGTGAACTTGATGTGAACTGCAGCTGTGAAATCCGCAAATAAGCGCGTGCTTCTTTAGGGTCGTGACCTTCCCAAGCCTTTCTTTTGCCATCCTCTTTCTTTCTCTTAGCACGTGCTCAGCAAATAATCCAAAGCCAGTCAGCGTGCCAGGTAATAAATTCTCTTCTGTGCTGTAAATCCGCAGGGGAGAGGCGTGTCATTATCATCACAAACACAAAGAGAGAGCGCGAGGGAGATATATATATATATATATATATATATATATATATATATATATATATATATATATATATATATATATATATATATATATATATATATATATATATATATATATATATATATATATGTTTTTTTTTTAAACAACCCCAACTTCCTTTTTACTGAAAATGGCCCTGGTGTGTCACCACTCTTTACAAGATCTGATTTTTACTTTATGTACAACACTTTGTAAGCAGCTGTGGATTTTTATTTCTACAACGCAGGTCGAACGGAATCATTACGAGTGGAAAGAGCTCGTCAGTGATTTTGACTGCGCTTTGATTGCGCTCGCTTTGAGGGCAGGTGTGCAGACAAAACATCCCATTTCTACCCCTCAGTCGCCTCTCGTGCAGCTCACACGGCGCCTTGGAAAACGTTGAAACCCTTTACCCACAATGCGTAGAAAACCACATCCAAAAATCAGATCCAGTCTTTGTTTGCTGCACGCTTACATCTGAATTTCACCGGTCTCCTCTCGCTGCTTTACATGTGAACAGACTTTTATGCAAATCAGAGAAAAAAAAGATGTCATCCACCTTAAAAAAAAAAACAAGAATATTAAAGCTTTGCCCTCCACATTGTCCAAGCTTTGACAGACAAGTGTTTTTAATTAGCCTGCCGGTGTGCAGCGAGGAACGAAGCGGGCGCTAATGTGACTGTATAATTTAGCGCCGTCGTACTACAAAGTGTGCAAATGAACTCTTCGTGTTGGGAATGTGCAAATGCTGATGCATGTATGCGCTGAGGTCACGGAAGAGTTCCGTACGCTGACCTTGAGATGAAAAAAGAAACGAAGCGCATCTCTTCATTATCTGCGGCAAAGACCAAACATACATACGATACACAAAAGATCCGCTCGAGCCTTACGGTAGCAAGTTACACCCTTGATAATACACGAGTATAAATGTCAGCATTTCTTTTTCATGGTGACATGAATTCAAATGGTGTACGCTATTGTGATTGCATTATTTAGATTTCAATATTTACTTCGGGTTAGGCTCTTTTGCCAAGCAGGAAATACATCCAAATAAATAATGCAACAGTTACCGTAGTTTTCGGACTATAAGTCGCGTTTTTTTTTTCATAGTTTGGGTGGGGGGGGGCGACTTATACTCAGGAGCGACTTATATACATATATATGGGTTTTTTTCTCACTTTTTTGGGCATTTTATGGCTGGTGCGACTTATACTCCGGTGCGACTTATAGTCCGAAAATTACGGTACATGTATATTCTTTCAACGGGAGGAACAGGAATGAGCATTTTGACAGCATCGGTTTGATTGACAAATGCCATCTGACACTTGGGACTCTCCATAACGCGCACATTGAGCAAACAGTCAAGGAAAACAACTCAAATCAAGTTCCAAGCAGAAACGTTTTCACTAAAGTGTGACATGGCGGAGGAGGTGCCAGCGCCAATATTTCTCTTGCCGCTTTTGGGCCGCTTGCCCAGGTTTGGATGAAGCTTTGGCTGGCTGCTGCAACGGACTAACGCAAAGGCAACGCTCCAGGAGCAACAAAGAACAGACCCTCGAGTCCCAAACTAACATGGTCCATCCGATACCGATGGTAGCAACATATTCATCTATCCCAAATGTAAGCAGTTCATCCTTGCGACACACTGACCAATTAACTTAACAAACTCAAGTTATTAGTGAGAACAGTTCCCCCAGAAGCGCCATCTTTCTCTAGCTGCGCCCCAGCGACTGGTAATGCTTCTTGCGTCGGCGGTGTCCTTTCTCATTCTCGCTCTCTCGTTCACGCGACTTTTATTGGTTCCATCCATCCCGTTTGATCTCACAATCCCATTTGCCTTTGAATTCCCAAGTGTGCATGAGCATCAAATCAAACGTTATGCTGGAAATGGATCTCTTCTTCATTGTTTTACTTCGGACAGCTTGATAGTTGTTTTCATCGATGCTGAGTGACGATGTTGTAGATTAGGCTAGGCGTCCAAAGGGACAACGATCAAGCTTTACAGTCTGCATTGTGAGAATTACCTTCCGGACCTACCACCTGCAAAAATACTTGGCGCTCTGCCACCAGTGTAATAGGGGTGCAACTCCGAATCCAAATGTGGCCACCGCCAAACACCCTCATCTAATTTTTATCCCAATTCAGCAACTGCAAGAGCATTTTGACTCAAAATCACAAGTGTCACCGGATGCATTGATTCCCGATAGCTTTTAAGAAACTAAGGCTCTTAACTGCTCCCTGCCTGTGCATTTATTTTGATTAAGCGGCAAAATCAATCTTAATGAGACTGTATGCGCATGAGACTCCTTGTTTTCCCCCCTTGACTTTGGTCTGCCGGATGCAACGTCAACAACACTGGTGACGTGGCAAAAGGCTCTCAACGTGGTGTCTGAGAAATGCGCACGGTCATCGTGAAGGAAAACCCGTCCAAATCTTGACTTTATAATGTGGGTTCCTTTAGCCGTCCTGGAATTCTGATTTCTCCTCTTTGGTGCACTGACCCACAAAGCAAAAATCTCTGCAGCACGATTCAATGAGCTGAACGAGCAACTAAAAGAATGAAGGAGATTGTTGTGTGGGCTGAGTAAGAAAAACTTGCATTTGCACAATTCCAAAGCCTCATCCGAGCCCTCACCCTAACCTCCCGGCCGTAACCCTAACCTCCCGGTTGCAACTCTAACCTCCGAGCCGTAACCCTATCCCTGACCCTAAACCTACTGTACTTGGTCATTTTCAAACAAAGGCCTTACAACACTTGGTCTTTTTTAAAGCCTTATTATGCGTGCTGGTTTTTATTTCAAATGCTCTCCATGTCTCAAAGCCATACTCTGAGATCCTAACACTGACCATATCCAAAGTTTAAAATGACCATTTTAGACCACTGCCCTTGGACCCCTACTTGAGCCCCCTTACCGTACAAGCTTAGAACTATACTGTGAATAACTTACCATCATTCGCCAAAATGTAAACATTAAATGATGTCATCAGTACCTTTTGTAGCACAGCACCTGGACACACACAGGCACGCGCACACACGCACACTGAATGTCAATATACCAGCGGTGACCTCTCTTGAGTTCCACATGACGACAATGTTATAAATATTTGAATAAGCTATGCAGACAGCGTTGTGAATAAAACATAGATGACCTGAGGAAGAGAAAGGTCCATTGCGGTCTATTACCCTGAGGGAGGTCCTTTTGGAAATATGCAGCCACTGATGCTGGTGGACGCACACAAGACGTTTTATCAGGTAAGCCTAATTTGAAAAGTCGAATTTGGAACGCCAACCATTGTTTGAAACACCAACCCAAGTTTGAAAAGTTATTTCGAAATAAGGTATCGCCCTTGTGTGAAACCCTAGCCTTAGTTTGAAAGCCTAATTTGAAACATTGCTCCTAGTTCCTAATTTGGTTCCTAGTTCCCCGAATTTGGAAACCTTCTTATCCTCACCATATTTCTAAACACTCATTTTGGCTTGAGAGCTGAAATGAAAGCCTTTCTTGAATCTCTAGTTATGATTTTTTTCTCGTGTGAGTGCTTATTCCAAAGAAAATATGGCCTGCGCCAGCTATTGTCAGTCCCGTCGTTCATGTTTCAGCCAACTGATGACTGTATTTTTGTAACATGCATTTGCTTTCTGTATAACCAGAACAAGCCAATTTTACAAATGGACAACACCACTCTCATCGGACTGATCCGGGACGGTGACGAGACTGCGTACAGACAGGAGGTGGAGCGGCTGATCCACTGGTGCAGCCAAACTCAAAACCTCTTGAATCTTGAAAACTACCTGGAGCTGAACCCGCTCAAGACCGTGGAGATGACAGTGCACTTCAGGAGAGAGACCCTTCACCACTTCCACCTCATCACTAATGCTATTGCCTCCACAGACACCTTCAAATTCCTGGGATTAACATTCTCTGCGGACCTGAAATGGACCGGCCACATAGACTCTGCCCGGAAGAAGGCCCAGCAGAGGCTGTACCTTCTGAGACAGCTCAGGAAGTTCAACTTGCCACAGGAGCTGCTGAAGACCTTCTATACCGCCATCATCCAGTCTATCCTCTGCACCTCCATTACTGTCTGGTTTGGATGGGCCACCAAACAAGTCAAGCATAGACTGCAACGGACAATCAGGACTGCAGAAAAGATAATCGGGACCATCCAAGACTTGTACCTGTAAGTATACCAACAAAAAAACGTAAAGACGTGACATTTTGCAGTCTTATTTTCCCTATAAAACACACACAAACAGTGTGTCATCTTTAATTAATTATGAGTACGACTTGTATGTACAGTCCACACGAGGGGTTAGCAAACAACACAGGTCAAAATACTTGCTAGGCATATGCCGACATAAGCGCATGGTTCAATGGTGGCAGTCCGTGTTTGTTGGGCGATCATGCATATTTTCATCTGCAGGAGTCGAAAACACGCAAAAGACAAAAGAGCTCTTTGCTCGCCACGAGGGCGTGTCGCCAAAGGTGCGTCCAGACGCTCGGCACACGCATTTCCATTTAGATGACAGCCGGCGAGGCAGCTTTGCGTCGGCTTCTCAGCGGAACGATTCCCGCCGATAGCTGGATGATGAAAGGATATGGTGGCAAGCCTCGCGCGGCGCCAAGGTTAAGTCAAGACTGGAGGCGGAGATGCAGAGCGGGGTAACCTTCGCTGTTCGTCGCCTTGTAGCAAAACCCGGATTTGGCTTCTGGTGGTGCGATTACCCGGCCGTGACGTCTCCTTTACCAGCATTTTAGTTTCCTGATGAAGTGATGATGAAATGGTTACAAATAATGAACTATAGAATAGTGGACCTCAACCAGGCCGCACAAGAAAGAATAAATAATAATAAAAATAACATTAGTCATGTTATGTTGTCAAAACGTCAATCTGGGATTACTTGATTTATCGATGCTTTCGACATTTGATTCTGATTTTCTAGAATCGATTTTAGAAGTTTTCTTCGCAAAAATTGTGACTTCATCAAACACTGGTCCGTCAAATTAATGTCTGATGGTAATCCGGTCCGTGGTGCCAAAAAGGTTAGGGACCACTGCTCGAGTAAACCAGACGATACACTGCAGAACATTGACGTTTGAAAACATAGAATCCGTTGTTACGACAAACGTCACACTTTCGGGAGGATAAAAAAACATTTTTGGAGAAAGAAAATTTGTTTTCAGATGCATCACATTTATACAAGAAATGAAAAGAAAACATAGGCAGTACTTTGATATAAAAAGTACATTTTTTAGAGGAATCTTATTTTGGGGGGGATAACTTTTGAGACAAAAATAGTCTCCCGATACACCTTCAATTTTGAACCATGGTGACTTTCTTTTTTTTACGGCAGCATCCTCATTCATCTCCCCCCAACTCCACCTTCATATAAATAACTTTCATTAGTTTGACACTGGCGAACAAGTGGTACATGCTCCTAAAAAATAGTGGACACAAATGTTAAAAAAAAAAGTAAAAATGTGCAACACAATTAAGCTCCTTTGTTTAGTGGTCATTGACTCGCTTGTGCAAGCAGCTGCGATCACGAGGCGGGCATATCCCATGATGAGAAGAGCCGCCAATGATGCGACGCTAACGTGCTAACAAACCGTTTTCAAAATGCGTCACAAAGGCTTGAGAAGAACAAAAGTGTCGTGGAAAGCGCTTGGCATTGTTCTACTCCTGTCCTGCAGGTGGCGCTCATGCAGATTCCAAGCCGCTCGTCAACGGTCAAACAGAGCCAGACAATTCTGCAATGTGTGCAGTCGGATATGTACAAAACGTGCTTCCCTTGAGATCACAACAAAACATGCTTCCCTTGAGATCACAACAACCTTCATGACAGTTTGTGAGCATTTGACCTGTTTCGGTAGGACTGGCTATTATTATGGGACAAATCTGGGACAATTTGACTATCCGCGGACTGGCAAATGCTAAAAAGTGAGCGCAAGTGCTTCCCTTGTGTTCATCGCATGCCATTCATCTATGTGAGAGCGCCGGAGGTTAAGTGTGTTGTAGTTCTAAGTTAGACAGTCAACGGCAGTTGCCACACCAGAAGGACGTTCTCTGAGGAGTCCCCGGCTGTCCGGGGCCCGGCGGGCGCCCCCTCCCGCAGCCTGCGGAACCCCCGTCCCCCGGAGACCACGGCGGCCGACACCACCCTGTCTTTGGCCCTGGCGTCCTTCTCCGAGGGGCGCCCGCGCACCCACGTCTCGGGGTCGTCACTGAGCTCGTAGATGGAGCCGTCCTCCACGCTGTGCTCCAAGGACTCCAGGGAGGAGTCGGAGGCCTCGTCGGCAGCGGCCGTGAGCGGGCGTCCGGGCAGCCCCGAGGTGGAGCGCAGCTTGTATTGCAACAGGACGCCGCGGCCGCGACCACCGCCTCGCGGCCGGCCCTCGTCTGGGCGCTGCAGAGATTCCTGGGAGGAGGTGTCGCTGGGATCCTCGCCACCGCACGCCGAGTCAGGCCCGTCCTCCACCGAGTCCCTCTTCAGGAGGTCCGGGGACAAGGTGCCGCTGACAGCCGCCAGGAAGTCCACCGGCCCGCAGTGAGCGTTCAGCGAGATCCTGCCCTTTCCTGGAGGACGGCAACGCATTGGAATGAGGAGGCGTACTGCTTGTTATTGGAAAAAACGCCCCGTCGCTGTATTATGGCAACGAGTGTTTTGGAAATACCCTGTTAGCTGGACAATAATGTGTTACAACATGTCATCTTGGGATCGGCCTCTTCTTGTGAAGCAATAGATTGGCAATGACCTGTTATTTTTGGTATTCCCTCCAGTTTGGGAACGGGCAAGGTGACGATGAGGCCTCGGGCGGTGCCGACCCACAAGAGTCCTTGACAGATGAGGAGGCTGGTGACTCGCATGTTCTCCTGACCTGGAACATCAAAAGCAGGAAAGCAAAGATGAAAACCAAACCGCTGTGTCCTTGTGATTCAAACCGGATTCATCCGCAATAAATGATTATTTCTACAAAACGGATCCAAATACAAACAAAGGGATTGTTTTGCAATAGCATGGACAGCAAAGCTGAGGCCAAGCATTTGAAATGACATCATCAAATGTTTGAAACAGCCAAGGCATTTTACACAACAGTATGCACCAGATTCAATTTATTCAAAGTACTCGAAGCTCTCCAATCGACAATGAAAAGGTTTGCGTCGGTTCCGGGCTCAAGCGGCAACTGCATCATCGCATGAGCGTTTGTCTGATGTCTGCGTGTGTTCTGCTGCTCAACAAGATAATAGCGTACTCTAACTCTATTATTATCCGCACGCTTTCAGGCAGCTAACAAAGGGCTGAAAAACATAGTTGCTACACGTTTTATTTTCAGCACTGCCTCCCGTCGGCTCCCATCGGGGCGTGATTAGCTATCGATAGCGACGTCGGGCGTAATGCCTGTAATTGAACCCCGGCGAGGCTCGGATGACACTTTACATTTGGGAACATTTTTAGCGGCTCGCTCACAACATCGCTTTTCCTGCAAATGACTTGTTTGTCAAGCTAGCGGAGTCTCCCTGTCGTGCAAAGAAATAAAGTGGAAGGAAGAGGCAGAAGGTTCATCAGGGGCAATGCGACAGAGTCCTCCATTAATAAGACGGTGAATGTTCAAATGTGACTTAAAAATATTCTCTGCGCTCTAAGAAATATTTGGAAAATTGCTAAGAGTGCAAAGGGATTGAATATTTGCCGTGCCGAATATGTAATCTCGGCACATAGACAATTGTCATTAGCCGACTTCAAGTTTGCTGTTGTTGCTATTCGCCACTTCTCTCCGCAACAACGGGCAAACTTTGCCATAAATATTTCATGGCCGAGGACCAGAGAAGGCACGCGGCGGGTTACGTGTGGCATCTTAAATGGACCGCAGCCAAAGAAAGGCTGGGAGCGGGAGGGCGAGCGGGACTGGGGTTGCCGAGAGGATTTACGGCCCGGCGGATGAGATGAAACGAGCCGATGGGAAAAAAGTAGGACAAACACGGAGCATCGCATTAACTCAAAGGAGGCGCGTGTTTGGAGATATAAGCAGCGGCGCACGGGAGGCGTGGATGCGTTTCGGCAGGTGTTTGCACCGACGCCCCCGAGGAAGCCCTTGCATGGGAGGTGCTGTTTCGTCTCCCCGGTGACTCTTTCATTCATATTAATCCCCCGGCTTTCACCCCCCGCGGCTGCGCCGTGTCCCGGCTGCTTATTTATTCATGTCGCTCCCCCACGTGTAGGAGCAAAAGGGGCGACTTGAACGAGATGAGAATAAGAAAAGGGGGGCTTTTGCTACCTGGACCCTCAGTAGTTGTGCCATCAAATTCAAATCAATATTTAGCCTACATGACCAAAACATTGAAATAAAATCCACCATACGTACGCAAAATGTTAATTCGGAAACGTATTGCGTTACTACAGACGTGTTTTGCTAGTTGAGGTTGCCCATCGCACGAAAAATGGTGACGTTCTTGTCAGGCCAATTTGAAATCGAATTGGTTCAAGCAACAGATCCGTTCCTCAAATCTTCCACGAACATGAGAAGAGCCATGGATGATGGATTTTCTTTCCAATTTTAGAGCTTTTAAGGGCATCTGTTGATATTGCAGGAGAAATGATCCTAATTGAATGAGTGCTTTTGTCTCCTCATATAAGAGAGTATCTTTCAAGACGAGAGGAGTCATGAGCGAAGGTGAACGGACGCATCTACTTACTGGTGCTGAGCAACGCGGAGCGCGTGGAGATGTTCATCTCCTGCAGCAGCTCCAAGGTTTCGGTGTGAAAGAGACGGATGGACGAGCCCTCGGAGAACGCCATCCACACGCCGCCGCCGGCCCGCGCCACGTGTGCCACGCTAACCATCGGGTCGGGATGAACCTCCACTTTCTGTAGCACACAGAAGTACTGTTTGAGAAAGAAACAAGTACAGCTTCACCCATGTGTGTCGGTAGCAATCCCAAAGAAGGGTTCCGAGAAGCAAGAAGCACAGGGCACTTGAAAATGCCCCGATCAACTCTGAAATGGCCCTTTCAAAGCAAAGTGCCTCTTGAGATGTCTTTCTTCTTTTGTGTGGGTCTACTCACAGTAAGATAAATGGCCACAGAATTTCATGTTGCTTGATGAAAATAGTTCCCAGGGCTAAATTCTTGGAAGAAAAAAACCCGAAAATAAGTGTGTCTTCCAACCAAAGTGGTCGATTTGCCGTGTCTTCTACTTGTGATGGCTATTGACTCTAAACTTCATGTTGTCAACTCGCTCCCGAGGCAAAAATCTCGAGGCAAAGTTTGTCTTTGAAGGACTTTTGGAACTCCCTTAACATAAGCATGTCGTCTTCTTCAAAGCAAAATCTGAAACTTTCTGTTCCTTCTCGAGCCCTGCTGTTGATGGACATGGCTACAAATGACTTTTGGGGCAAAACGCCGGACCTTTTCTGGCATGGCTTCTTTTTGAGAAGTGCATATAATAAATCGGTCTATTCCAGGTTTTCTGTCCACGATCATGATGACACGAACAGTGAGCCTGCGACTGAAGTTTGCCTTTCCATTCTGCCGTTTAGCGCACATCCGCCGCCGACGGCATGTTTTTGCTTCCTTTTCCCATCTTAGCTCCTCCGGCGTACAGTCTCGGGGTGCCGGTGTTTAATGAGCAGCTCAAAAACAAACGCAATTATCCTTATCGCGGCAACACAAGCAGCCCTCGCGGTCGGCGGCGTGACGAGGCCCGCTGTGGGGTGTCATCTCGGCGGCCGCATGGCTGTCAGTGCGCAATTAAGGGGGTGAAAAGGAGCGAGGCGAGATGAGAACGCCGACATCACGTGCGTGCCGCGTCGACAGGGATTAGCACCTGTTTGGGCGCCCTTGCCGGCGGGCGCTTCTTTGTTTCAAACGCCAGCTTTGATGTGTTTTCTCTTCTAATTGGCTATTCGGCAGTAGGCGGCGGCTCAGCTCGGCTCGACTCGTGCTGAGGCTCGTCAAAAAAAAAAACTAGAAGTGCGCCGTGGAGACGATCGCTCAACCAGACCCTTGGAGATGAAGAAAACGACTGACGGTCACTCCCGCACGGAGCCATTGCAAGCCATTGGTAAAGACACAGGAAGCCGTCATTTTGCTGTCAACCGAATATTTCACACTCCCATTTGCGGTTGTCAGAGGGATTTTTTTTAAATGAAACCAACCCCCCCCCCCCCCCCCCCCCTTCCGGAAGCCATTTTCAGGTGGCATTATGAAAAGTAGTAGGCACCCGCAAAAAAAGGTGTCTCAAGAGCCCATGCGCCAAAAAGACAGCAGCGAATTGTGTTCTGAAGCGGCCATTTTAGGTTTCTTTTGGCAATTTGCAAGGTTAGGCCCTAATTGGACTTATTTGTGTCGCCCAAATTGCTACCCTCCTATCTCGGTCAAAGCTCATCAGCAACTTCAAGCGTGCGATAAGTTACAGCACACAGCCGCCACCCGAAACGCATTCAGCATTTCGAGTGAACCCGTTTGTAAGACAGACAAAAAGCTTATGGCTTTTCTCCGTTGCCTGGCAACAGAAGCTGTGTGAATGGCAGCAGTTTGCCTCCACCGAAATGTCCCTACCGGTGAGATGGCTTTTGCGGAGCGTGTCCAATGTGAAGTAATACGGCCGCGAGCTTTGCGCAGACGAGGTGGTCAGTCAAGGTTGACGGCGGCCACATGTCCCGCTCCCGCCATCCGTCAGAGGCGGCACCTCTAAACGCCGCGACCGCAGACGCGACAACGGCTCTGAACAGCTCATTAGTTCTCGGTCACGGCGGCTGACAAGGTGTCCTCCGCTAGGGATGAGTCAAGTAATGGGAAGAGGAAGGAACGAGGTGTGGCAGTCACTATTGATCAGAGGCGGAGCGGCGGCGGATGTTCTGCTTTGTTAGCGTTTTCTCACCGCAGAGTAGCCAAAGACCTCCGTGAGGGTGCGTGTTTGTACGGCAGTCACTGGCCTGAGAAAATATTGTCTTTTGGAGAAAATCTAGCGCCAAGGCTAGTCCTCTTTTGCAAAGTGCAGAGCGTGATTTCACTCAACGGGAAGTGACGCACAATTCACTCAGCTTATCCCGAGGTTCTTGGAGCTTCCGACTGGGCATCTCCATACTTGATCAAGCCTCCTTCATGTTTCCTATAATATCACCTCCTTTTTTTTCCCCCTCGTTAAATACAGTTTGGAGCTCATGAGACGTTCTAAAACTGAATTTATAGGACACTCCACCGATTCAAGCCTGTACGTTTAGAATATCACAGAAAAACTGACCAGAGCAATGAGATGAAAAAGTGCTTTGATTACCCGAGTGTGGAGGCTGCCAATGTCAACCACCGTGACGGAGTTGCCGCAGCTCGCCCACACCGAATCGTCCAGCACCAAGAGGGTCCGCACCGGATCTGAACCCAAGTTCACACTTCTCCCGGAATCGGGATCCCAGAGATCATCTGGAAAATAATATGCAAATCATAAACATGACATGATGGGGCACAATCCATTGTGTGACACTGGTTGCCCCGCCCTGACAGACGCATTACTACTTTCCTATTAGCAAAGCTTTCGGCAGCTTCTTGTGGCGCAAAATATGCTAATAAATGAGTTGCGCCAAAATCAAATACCGTAATTTTCGGACTATAAGTCGCGTTTTTTTTCATAGTTTGGGTGGGGGGGAGACTTATACTCAGGAGCGACTTATAGTCCGAAAATTACGGTAGCTGAATTTGAACTTTGGCTCTGTGAATAAGCAAGACAAAGAAATCAGTGTGTACCAAAAAAAAAAAAAAAACATCAAGTCGAACTAATTCCCGTTTGGCAACGATCCAATCATATAAAGGGAGACTGTGGATCATTTCAGCTTCATGTTGCATTCATTAGTATCGCTTTTTAAATTTCATCTGCGTATGTAATGGATACAAGTTAGCAAGTTAACGAGCATCATATCTGCTAGCCAGTCTCCGGTGATTTCATGCTGAAGCGAGTTTTGTTAAGCAATGACGCGCTGCCCTTTTAATTTTGTGGAATCAAGTATGTGAGAGCGCTTTCACTTTGATCCCCGTCTTGGTCGCCACCTCTCTGGCGTTTCGCTTGGCCTCAAGCGAAGAAAGTGGACCTTTCCCTGCTTTGAGGATTAATCACGAGGCACGCTTTAGCTGCTGCCACCGAGGCGCCTGATGATAAATTGAATTACATAAGCGTTTCCGATGCAGCTCATCAATGAAGTCAAATTAGAGAGCGGGCCGCAACCGGACATTTAATTAACATTTGGAGTTGTTTATTTCTGTCTTTCGTTGCATTACAATGCCTTTTGACTCAAGCAGGTTAATTGCTTGGCGTGATGAAAAGGTCATTTTTGCCACCTTTAGTGAGGGGAAAAAAAATAATCCACTCAGAGAAGCGGAACCCCGGCAATGTGGCGCATCGGCGAGCGAGCCTCGTCCACGTTTCAAAATAGCTGCGGTGTTCAATTTTAAGTTTGCCGTTTCACTATGGCGGGCTAATTGTGGGGCACGATTTAAAGGTCATTTTGCCCACTTGTGGGAAAAAAAAAATAATGTATAGATCTGATTGCGCAAAGCCCTCCAGTCGGCCACGAGTCTTTAACAGAGGCGTCTCCCGAGTCTTGCGTCTTGCCTTTTGATAAGCAAAACTACAAACATCCCATCCTCCATGTAATTAATCATCCTTGTTTTTGCCGGGGGTGCAGCGGGGGCCTGTTTGCCACGATATCGCATTTCCAGGTATGGAGGAGATGTTGCTGCCGGGAGGCCGGAACGGTACGCCTTACTGCACCTGACATGTTTGGCGCATGCTGCTGTTTTTGCACTGACAAAAACAATGCAAAGGGAAAGGTGCTCTGCCGCTGATTTAGTCAGACGAGCCTCATTTTTGGCAGGTAACATACGAGCGGCAGATTCTAAAAAAAAAAAAAAAATATGTGATGAAATTCCTTGGTTAATTTCCACGATGGAAGCTATCACAGGTTACTTCCAGTAG
Source organism: Syngnathus typhle (assembly GCF_033458585.1). Classification (NCBI taxonomy): domain Eukaryota; kingdom Metazoa; phylum Chordata; class Actinopteri; order Syngnathiformes; family Syngnathidae; genus Syngnathus; species Syngnathus typhle. The sequence goes on from NC_083748.1 coordinate 12,144,015, forward strand.
TTGATTTCTATTGTCCCAGATGACAGCTATCTGGCAAAAGTAGCGAGAGGAATTATGATGTTAATTATATGATCGATCGATGGGGCCGTTGAGGTTTTTTTTTTTGGACTGTGCATCAATTATCGTAGTGTAGTTTTATATGTTTTGTGCCAGATGGCAGCTATCCTGAAGAACTAGCGAGAGGAGCGCTTGCATTAAAAATATCCTAGACCAGTGGCAACCTTTTGTTCATTCCTATTGGGCAATGTAGACACTATGCATAGTAAGTGTCGAGCCGATCGACCGCGTTCAATTCATTACCGAGGAAAGCTTACCGCTGTTTCTCCTGCCGTAAACCATCAAGGTGCCGTCACGCAGGCCCGCAAACAGGAAGCAAGGCGAGTGTTTCAGGCACAGCACCGGGCAGCCCCGAGGGGTGCTGAGGCTCAAGAGGCACTGAGCTGCAGTGTCCGCACTGCCGTACACCAGGATTCTGGAGAGCGACAAAGTCAAGTGGAGTGAGAAATCAAAGGTAGTCGTGTAAGGTGCATCGCCTCTACCAACAGGACGAAAGCGGAACTGCATTGCGCGACACCTTTACGATTGCTAGCCTCCGTAATTGAATATACAGCAGGGGCGTGCAATCAACTTCCAAAAGCGAGAAAATAAAACAATAAGCTTAATCGTGTTTAGGGCTGCAGCTATTGAATATTTAACGTATTCTTCCGATCACTCCGCCGATTAATCGTATAAAAATAGATTTAGCATAATTAAACAACAATGGCAATAAGTCCGCATGAATTTGTCATCTCACCGTCCATCATCTAATCCGACACAGATGCTGGCGCCGTTCCCTGACGGGACTTTGTGAGCCGTGACCTCCGCCTCCTCAGCGGGAGATGCTTCCGGCACGTATTCCAGACAACGGACGGCGGCGCCCACTTGCAGACTCCTGACGGCCCTCGGCACGGGCCGGTTGAGGGAGAATATCTCAATCTGACCCTGAGAGGCTTCCTCCCCACCGGAGGCCACCTGCAGGGAGAAAAGAGCCTGCTTGAAAATGATCTAATTTTGAGACAGTCCAGGAAAAAGGAAAAGAAGTTGTTCCATGTGGACCGCAACACCCTCACAAAAATTGAAGTGAAGATGAAATCTGTGAGTGGTGGCATGAAAATCAAGAGTTAGTTATTATTATTACTTATGTTGACAGTGTTATTCAATAATGTTCAAATAAGAGTGTTCAAGCACAACGTATATCCACTGTTTATCGGTCAATATATCAGTAAGCAGAATCGGTATCACCTTAAAAAAAACATCAGAAATAATCCAGGAGGAAAAAAAATAAAATTACTCTTAGAATGTTAGCAGTCAATTTTCAAAAGGTATTTTGCTGCTTTGGTGGGAACGCTTTGTGTTTGATTGGACGGCCTTCACCAGTCAGCAGTTTAAAGAAAGCAAAAATACCTGCAAATCAATTTTGAGTTTGTCATTTAGAGCTGCCGGCTGCTCACGTTGAATAGTAAACACGTGATCACTGAATACATTCACAAAGCCGTCTTTTTCACCGTGGGAGAAAAAGCTCGAGTGAGCTCTGAAAAAGGATCGGTGTTGCTTAGCAAGATTGTAAGGTCAAGAAAGAATTGATTGCTGGAGTTTTTTTTTTTTTTTGCACAACTTCTGCTGACATTTGGAAGTTTGATGGTCAAGATGGTGTTAGATCAAGGTTGCGCGGTCATATTAATCAAAACTGTAAACCGTGAGGGAGGGGCTCTTGCACGTGCATTGTAAAAGGGCTGTTGGATTTCTGCCATTTTTCCGCAGTATTCTCAAATGCTGAGAGATTTCGAGGCCACTGACGCAAACTGCGCCATCTCTTGGCACCTGGAAGTCCACGTGACGACGTCCGTATCGCATTTAGGAATCTTTCGTCTCGCACGGAAACGCGAATGAGCCCTTCTCGACGGGGGAAAAGCCAAGATTTGTTCCCCCGCCTAAATCACATCACGCCATGGCGACAGGAGCTAAATATAGTCTTTAGCCCCTCTCTTGCACACTCACCCTTATTTGCATGCAATCATTTGTTTGATTTGTATCAGCGTGCCGGATGTGGACAGGAGAGATCCCGTGGGCCCTGGAGGATGAGCCAGAACAAATAATGCTCTGTTGAACAGGCCGGGAAGAAGATAGCGAGGACTTATCTGGCCGCGAGGGGCTCAAGAAAAAGATGGTTTCAAGTAGCGCCTCTCCACCTACACGCTCCTTCTGCCTGCTCGCCCGCCTCGCAAATTCACACGCTCACGTTTCCCCCTCCTCGTGACAGCCGGCGCCACGTTCCTGGCAAAGCGCTCGCCACTCGTTTAGGGAAACTAGCGATGTGGAGTCATGATCTGGAGCCCGTCCCGCTCGCCGCTCGAGGGGGAGGGAGGCGCTTCCCAGATGCTTTGCCAGCTTTAATTAGATTGCTTTGGAGAGCAGGGCGGGCGACGGAGGCGCATGAGAGAGCCGGAGACGAGGGTCACCAGTCGTCGTCTGAAGCTTTTTGGCCTCGTCGGCGCTCAATCAACACACACAGAAAATAAAACGATACTGAGGGAGAAAATATGCACGACTCGCAGGGGATTGGGGCGCAGACTCAAAAAGGTTTCATCCTGAGAGGCCATTGGTGAGCTTTCCAACAATCAAAGAAGAAAAGGAGACTTTGCAAAAGCTGAAAATATGCGAGGGTTACTTGTGATGCATTTGAATGATTGTTACAAGTTTGCACTGCTACTTCTTAAAAAAAGATTAAAAAGAGCATGCTGCATCATATTATGGAAAAATATAAATCACGACAATAGTACAATTCGTGATATAACCAAATCGAGAAGTTTCTTTTTAAAACATTATGTACAAAAAAAATATCATTGCCACCATGTTGAGCTCCTCCGGGAGTAGCAAATATTCTGGCACACACACGCACACAATGCCACTTAAGCCACGTTGATCACAAACTGACGTATGGCACTTTTAGCCAATGAGAAGCCATAAAAAAAAAAAAAGCAAGGCCAACCGCCTTGGTTATGTGTTCCGATGCCTCCGTTGCACGGTGAGATGGCGGGGGCTAAAGAGTGGCGGCTGTGTTTAAGGCCGCGGGCTGCCTGCAAGCCGCGTGCTTCGCTAGTCACAAAGGGAAGTGGCATTAGGAAAAGCGTTGTGGCCATTAACAGCTGCTTCAGCGAGTCTATTAGCTTGGCAAATTACAAAGAGAAGGGTGCCGTGTAGCAACTCATTAGCCCAACAGCATGATTGCTCGCGCCATTTTCCCGCGAAACAGACTACAAAAGTCCGGTTGCCTCCGTTCAACCTGTGACCTAGACTCTAGGTCTAGGTCCTAGAGGACTCAGCATCGACATGGACATGAAGGAAAAAAAAAAACACATTGGTATTCTTTGTATTGACAGTAAGTTAAGATACTTTCCACGAACAAACCCGATCAAACTCCATTGAAGCACAAAAAGGGACGTTTTTCAGCAAATAGCTAAAAAGTATAGTTGAGTAAACGTCAATATTGATCGATCTGCAAATCGTCCTCGACAAGCCAAGCCAGATGAGGCAGCAACTCCCAGCAGAGCCGAGATGGAAGAAGCTCCCGATTGGACGTTCAGGGCTTCGTTCATATTGTTCTTTGATTTTCTTTTGCCGGCCGGCGGGAGCGAGCCTTTGGAGATATTGAGTGTCAAGGCGACACGCGTGAGAGTCAGCACGTCCCCAAAGTGGCCTGGTTAGAGATGGCCCGGGAAAATAACGCCTGTTTAGGGAAATCACGCGGCTGGGAAGTGTGAGGACACATTGCGCTTTTCTTTCAGGCCGGGAGAGGTTCAGGACCTGCCAAAACCCGGCTGGCCATTTTTTAGGGACATGATAAAATTCTGTCGATTGTGGTTATTCTTGTCTTATATTTCCATACCCATTTCAAATATTTTCCGTCCATTTTTCTAAGTTTCAAATTATATTTGAGTTATTTTGTTCACGGGGTAACTTGACGTGAGCGTGTGTGTCTTTATCCTTGTAAAAATGGTATCAATGTTTTGAATGATGGCACATAAGCTATCAAAGTGAGGACACTGTTTGCTCATGGCCTGCCTACGCCAGCTTTTGCCACTTCCTGGGCCAAGAGAGGATTACCTGATCAGCTGCCCACCATAAGCATTCCAAAAATAAATACTGCATTATCTCCTTCTTTCCCTTTGTTAGCCTTTCTTCTTCTTTCCAGGCAGCTGCAGCTCAACTCCCACAAGTCGGCCCGCGTTGTGATGTGGGCCGGCATGCGCTTGGAAAAAGACTCCGCAGCACATACGCTAGCTCCAACTTTCATTCATGTTATCCCAACTCAGTTTCCTAGCAACATCTGCCTGCTCTTTGTATTTGGGCTTGCATTTTGACTCGCGCCCTTGCAATGTTACGTGAGCACACCAAACATCTTGTTCTCGCATTTCAATGAATGCAGATGCCATTACCGTAATTCTCGGACTATAGGTCGCACCGGAGTATAAGTCGCACCAGCCATAAAATGCCCCAAAAAGTGAAAAAAAAACATATATATGTATATAAATCGCTCCTGAGTATAAGTCGCCCCCCCACCCAAACTATGAAAAAAAAAACGCGATTTATAGTCCGAAAATTACGGTAATCTGTTCCAGCAGGGTGAGCGATGGCCCGTTTTGGTAGAAATTGATACGTGTCATCCTTAAGTCAAGGCACCTTGGCACTACCTTTGGAGTTCTAGTCTTCGAAGGTGAATGCAAATGAGAAGAACATAGAGAATCGTTTCAAAAGTAATGGCGGTAGGGTTAAAGTGGAAACGATTATGGAAAACAGTCGAAAGTGGATTCCTTGATCTTCTCATTGATTCTTGGTACTGTTGTGGAGTGTATACGGGGTGCCCGCGCGTGTGTCCGCGTGTGTGCGCGTTACTCACCCAGAGGAAGCCTTGAGGTAAGGATGTGCTGGCTGCTGAGAAGCCCAACACTGCACAGTGAGCAGGATTGTGGATGGCAGCTTCAAGCTACAGGAGACAAAATCAATATTGATTTCTCATACATCACTTCACCACTGTTTTTTCCCCCTTATTTTTTCCTCCTTCCTTCTTGTTTCCAAGCTGTCTCGCTGCATTTTATCAAAGCGACACGCACATTGGCGCCGGGTTCTGACACTTTCCGCAAATTCGATTTGGTTCAAAGCTTCAGATGGGCCTTTGCTAAGGACTTTGTTATTCTGGGAGTGACTGATGACACTCCAGCCTCGTTGGAGGGCAACCACACGTGGAAGTGACATCAAAACTGGCAGCGGGTCACACGATCACAAGAGTACAAGACAGTAGGGGGCGATATCTCGATTCCGCTTTAAAAGTCGACAGAACTCGCGACTTTGCAGTTCGTTTATCATGGCCTCAGTACATGGCGGGTTTTTATGAAAACAAATATTGTGGATATATTCGGTGCATCGCGGCTTTTTCTAGCGTCACTTTTTCTAGCGCGAGGCTTTGTCTGCCCATATGACTTTACAGCACACTATTGGCCGGTAGGAGACCAACGATCTGTATCCTTGCCGATGATTGGCTTAGAGCTGAAAGAGTAGCTCTAACCAGGCTTTATCTCAATCTCCTGCGACATATCCAATCAGCAGCATTCATTTTGTTGTCACAAACGAGGCAGGACAAGCAAATGCAACACGGGCTCTTAATTTGGAGAACGTTTAAAGGAAACTTTTTTTCCCCTGACCTCCTCTGAGCTTAGGACACACAAACACACACTGATGCAAGCATCGGTGCCAAAGAAGCAAACGAGGAGTCGTAAAAAATGTACGAATTTTTTTCAAAACGCGCCTTCTGCCATCTAGTGGGAGAGCATGCAATTGTTCGGCCGGTCACTCATGTCGCTGGCATCGATAGATGAGCACCAACACATCATTTGCAGTACAGCGACCCCCGCAGAGATTTTCCCGTTTTGCTGCCGGGCTTGGCTGCTTACATGGCAAATACCGGGGAATCCCTGTAAACAATCGCCCTAACAAGCCAAGAGTCGGCGGCGAATCTTGACCTTCTATTGAAAAGCTATGAAAAAACTATCTGCACTGGGCTGATTCTTGTGATTTTCAAGTGTGACTGTCAAACGTGGGCCATGCAACAAGCAGTGCGGCCGGCTAATCGGCGGACGAGCGGGGGGATTGGGAGGTGTCCGCCTTTCGCTGTCACCGGTCAGCATCAATCACAGGTGATTTATTGTCCCCGGCAAACAGGGTCCGCCCCCTTTTCTCTTCCCCAGGGTATGTTTGTAAACAAAAAAGGTCAACGGCTGCTGTTTTCTCCATCCATTACGTCCAACAACAGCCCCGCCCCTCCCAACCGGCAGCACATCATGACTGCCTGTCTCCATCATTAAACACAAGTGGACTTTCCTCCTCCCTCCGGAAAACTTTTTCAACCTCTCCCCTTATGCTAGTACTGCAGCACATCACAAGAAAGGACGTTTTTTTTTCTTTCGTTGATTAATTACCAGCCATAGCAGTGGACCGTATGGAGGTTGGGGGCACGAGAGCGACACTGCTGGGAACCGGACCAACGCCTTCCACTGGAGTTTTATCAGCCAGGTGAGAATGGCAAATAATTTTCCAAAGCTCAAATTGCTTTGTTATGTTAGTAGTCCCCGGCGTATGTGTGCTGAGAATCGTGTGACTGGACTTTTTAATCTGTCATTACAAGGCAATGACTTGATGGATGGAGGGGAACATGAGAGGAAACGTAACAAAAAGTTCAAGTTTTGTGCTCGAGGACCAAATTTGGGGTTGCCCTACAGCACCACTGCTGCTACTCAAAGGTCAGGTGTGCTACCTTGCTCATTTGAACTGCAAGCTGATTTCTGTCACCAAATATTTATTTGGTGCCATCTTTTGCCCACAAAAAAAAACGAGGGAACTTTGTTTACCGTTTTAAAAACAATCGCACCCAAGCTTTTAGGAAGCTAATCGTCTCATTTATTGACCTGTGTTTGAAGCAAAAAGCAATCCCACCTGGCAATGGGCACGCCAGAACGTACAAAAAGGGGGCTGAAGCAGGCAGGTAATTATTTGTCAATGTGACGAGAGGGCAGCCCCGCACGTGCCAATGAGCCGAGAGCCCACGGTTTTGCCCTGCCCGTTACCCTGGGAGGGCGTCGGCCCATATGCTGGAGACAGGTGCTTTGCAGAGGAGCTTCTCAGGGAGATGAATGTCTATGATTAGATTCATTACTACGAGCCAGAATATCCATTCAACATTCCAACAAGATTCTTTCCAGGCCCTAACGTGCACTAACAGAACATTTCCACTGTTTTAACAAATGGCAATTGACCGGTGTTGGCACCCTCGCCTTCCCCAATGGTGCCGCCGCCGCCGCCGCCACCTTGGGGCTACATGCAAGAGGCATGGCTGGCACGCAAAATACTTGCATTCAAAGCATGGTACGTTCCACAAATGGCGAGCGCAACATTCGCCAGTGACATGACAAAGGAATTGGGGCCACATTAAGCTCCTCAAGAATGCAACAAATATGTTTATAATGTGCAGAGAGTAGACAATGAAAGGAAAATGTCATTTCTTCAATTGTGAACGATGCACGGTCGGCAACGGGTCCTTCCTTCACACTGCACGTGTTGCTGGCATAGCGTGACAACTTTTGTGGTAATTACAAAAGCATTGTGGGAGCAATTAAGTCCAATTTTATCATTTAGCATGGCACACCTCATGGCCCGCTAATGAGCGGCAACTCGGTGGTCGCATTAGAAGTTCCACTGGAGCATACCGATGCGTTTTGTTGCCTTTTTTTTTTTTTTTTGTATAATCCGTTCGCCTCACAGACAGCAAATGCACACACAGCTGACAGTCGTCACGCTGGGCCGGCAAATTGTTGTTTGCTCATTACGGTATGACCGATACGTGATGCTCCCTAATGAAGCTCACGCAGCGGGGCGGCCAGCAGCAAGGTTGACGTTTGTGATTTGGTCATTTGGGGCGCAGACACCACCGCCACCTGCTCGAGAAGGAAGCCCGATGGGGGCGGCTGTCAGCACCGAGACGGGCTGAAAAGCGTGCTAATGTCACTGGAGATGCCAACGAGGCCATTTCTATTGCCAGTAAATGTGGTGCAAAATTTGCCACGCTGTCGCTATGCACATTCGGAGATTCCCATTTTTCTGAAAACAAGTTCAGACCTATTGTACAAGTGGGCCCATCGTACACAGATGATTGTCTCTGTTTTGTGCCTGCCTACAGCTCTCGGCTCTCTGCGGCACAATGATGAATCCATCTTACAAAAGATGAAAATAGCCTACAATGAAGCTCTCAGACTCAAGACTTCCTTGAAGGCCTCGTTCCACATTGTTGCCTAATTAGGGGGCAAATCATCATCTTTAGACCATTTACATGGCCCCCCTGCCCTCCCCTCGAGGTGGCAATTTATTTAGACGGGGAGTCTACTAACTCTCGGAGGCGCGGCTAAAAGAGTCTCTGATCCAGTGTAATGGGCACGCTAAATGCCACGGCAAATGATGAAGTCCTCTGCACTCTACATGCAATTAAAAAACTTTTTTTGGGGGGTGTGGGGGGACTATTGGTGGGTTTTGGCTATTTACAACCTCCATCCCAGAATAGAGGGGGTTCATTTTAGGGCGGAGAACGTTGACATGATTCCAGTTTGCAGTTAAAGCGAGAAATTACAAAAGGGGGTGGGGGTGATCATTAGAGCTGCCATCCCAGTCGCAAATTAAAAATCCCAAATCCAATTCTTCATCCCTGCTCCAGCTGTTTAGTGAATTAATTAAAGATTGAGTTGCGCAGCGGGCTGAGATGACGTGACAATATTTGCATGATGATGGCAGTGGAGCTTCTTGGGATCTTTATTGACGCTTTTTTATTTCAACACACCTGTAGGTTTCATGTCGGTCATGAAAATCTGGTTTTCAAGTAAAACTTTGACTTTGTACTTCGAATATGTTAACAGTACATACATTGCCCCCCACCCCCCAAAAAAATCAGAAGAAGCTATTTTGACAGAAAAAACAATGTATCTAATTATTTACAAATTGCCCAAAATAGATGAACATCGTGTTGTATTCAGGTACACTCGTGCTTATTTACTAGAAAGTTGAGCCTACCTAATCACAGTGGATTGGGACTGGCCCGGGCAATTAATAGCCAAAATTGGCATGGAATAAAATAGATTAAAAAAAATAACAAGAAAAATCAATCAGTTTGATTGCCAATTGAAAATGGAAATGGTGAATGATAAACAAGGGGGACATGAGCTAGAGTGCGGCGTATTAAAGATGAGGAAGGAGGAGGAGGAAGAAGAAGCGGGCCAGCAGCTTCCTAATCCTGATGCAGCCCAAACCGGTTTGTCATTGAGCACTTGAAAGCGTACATGATGAACCCCCCCTCACACGCACACCCTCCCGCACCCCGAGGTATTAGAGCAACGCCGTCATGGCGGGCCCGTCCTCGCCTAATGCCTCATAAACTGAGTCGGGCGGGAGCGTGTGGGGAGAACATGAGCCTGCACTGCTTGTACAGCTTTGGATGGCTGAAATCTTTGAAGAGTTTCCAAGGCAGAGGAGGAGGCTCTCCGCCAAGGAATTTGAAACTAGCAGCTTCCTCCAGTAAAAGCAGACATTTCTTCAAACTGGTGGAATCAAAAAGCGACAGCAAAAGAAATAAAACCTCTTGGATGGGTTGACGATTTTGCTGAGCGGACAAATTGTTGCCTTTGTGGAGCTTTTTCGCACTTTATTTGGTTTACTAGTCCACGGTAGTGTTTACCACCTGTGAGTCAGAATGCTCAAAATGAATGTTGGAGTGCATGCGGCACTCTTGCTAGTGCAGTCCATGCCGCAGTTATGTTCTTTGAAGGAACCGAAGCCCCAACCACCTCGGTCCCTCCGGACTCGTCTGCCAAAGATGTCTTCATCACTCAAAATGGCAGCGAGTGCAGAGAAAGCCAACGTGGACTAAAAAACAATCAGCGTGCGCCGGCTCTATTAGCGCCGATAACGCCGACGCAGTGTAAGAAAGTTTGCGAGCGAGGGAGGGGGAAAATGAAAAAGATAAACGGGGAGTCCGTCTGCTCGGGTCCCACTCAGCACCGCTGTGATAAGGTTTATCTGCGCTGGCAAACAAGTCGGCCCGGTCAGCCGCTCTGCTTCCCGTTGTGGGTCGCGCATTTTTTTGTGCCTTGGCTTCTTTGGAAAAGATTTGGGGCCACTTTGGCCTTTTAATCTCAAATGTTCTCCTTTGTCTTCTTATGCGAGTTTGCCTGCCAGGAGGCGCTGGATGCGGGGTGAAGAGGTGGGTGCGTCCCAAAGGTGAAGAAGCACACACAAAGATGGAGACGAGGTGGGACGGGTGGCGGGAAGGGAGAGGAAGGGGGGGGGGGGGGGGGGGGGGTCAGTGCTTCTGCTGCTGCTGAGTTAAGCCCCTAATCAGCGTTTCCTCTGCATGAAGGGCTTAGAGTCACTCCATTTAATGCCGGCTTCTCTTTAGTCAAAAATCGGTAAGTAATACTGCCGCTAACTTGCTGGCACACGCCCCCCCCTCCTCCCGTTCGCCATGTTGACGTGCATATTATGCAACCTTGCAGCTGCACTCACGTGAGTCTGTTCACACACGGAACCATGGCTTCTTATCATACTCTCGACTTTGACTTTATATTAAACATTTGTCAAATTATTTGAACCTCCAATTTCTAAATATTAAGAATTACGTAGTACACTTGCGAGAAACTAAAAGAATTTTTCACTTCAGCAAAATTCCCGTACTTATGCTTGCAGACGACAAAATGTCGGAACCCCGCTAGAAACATATTAATTGGCTCATCGCCGCTGCTTGCAGTCAGGTGGAACGCACCTTGGTGGGAATATACGTCTGGGAGGTTCGGAATGATGCCTCACCTACCTCATCTAACCTTGGCCTCCCGCTCTGCGGTGAGCCGAGCAGCAGACGGGCGGCGTAGAGCTCTTAATGGAATGACGAGACATTGATTTACGCTCGGATGTCCCGCAGCCATAAAGATAATTGTGTGATCACTTTAGAACATTCTTCTCAGCTAGCTGGAGTCATTCGACCACCTGCCTGGCCTCATCCGCTATCAGCCGCCGACTTCCGGCATAACCGCATTAGACGGCTGGACAACGTGCTCTGAAATATCACTTTTCAGGGCCCCACAAAGTCATTACAAAGCATTTTGACGAATTTACAGAAGCACTCCCACAACTGGGCCTGTGGTCTTGTCTGATCTATGCCTCCTGACAGCGTGCATTACGAGTGCTGGACTCAAGTCACATGACTAGACTGGAGTCAGACTTCAACTAGTTCAATCTTGTGCATTCTATACATAGAGATTTTGTCAAATTGTACAAAACATTGAATAGTGGGGGTTATTTGACGTACCTTCCTCTCGGTGGACTTGGTAGCAAAAACGGGCATGTGGCAAGCCAGAAGCGGACACCAAAAGGGTGTTGTCGTCTTGTCCTCGTGCTCGCCATACAGCCAGCCGGGAGAATTTTCCTCGCCTGAAAAATGCAAAGAAGACCAAATTTAAAGTGGGAGTGCTTCAAAATCAAAGGATGCCAGAGCCACTTGGAAATTCTTTCCCCTCTGAACTGGTTACTGTATTTTCACATAAATTACAGAATGGACACTTGTTAAGATCAGACGGATTAGCAACTGCGAAAGCAATTTGGAGGAACATCCCCGTGTTAAAGGGGAAGTCAGCCTGAAAATATGCTTCGTCATCAAATGTTCTGTAGAAAGCCAATGTTCGGATTCATGTTTTGTTTGTGGAATAAGAATTTAACAGTCAAAAGCCACCATCTCAAGAGGCGGCCATTTTGTCACTTGCTGTCGACTGCAATGGTGTTTCCTTTCATTTATACCGTTTTGGCACGTTCCACTTTATTTCGTGCTTCGTATTGTTTGGGTCTGACTTTTTCAGGATGGGCCCACTGAGACTTTATAAGTCAAGCTTCAGGTGGAGATCAGTCAAGTCATCTTTCCTCCCTCAGCGTACTATAGGAGCTGGTTCTCCTCTCATCCATGAGTTTTGGTATGAAAAGACAGCTTTGGAGCATCCGCGGTGTCGTGAAGCCAGCCGCAACTCACAAGACGAGAGGAAGGCGGCGGCGGCGGGCGGCAGCGAACACAAATTAGCCTTGACCTTCCATCTTCCCAACCCGGTAATGATGATGAATAACAGTAAACAACATTAACGAGCCCACACGCAACGGCAGGTGTCCTGTCGACGTTGTGCATGGAAGATTTGCTGTTCTTGTTTTGGTTTTTTTAACCGAAGAAAGGCCACCTTGGTGCTTTTCAACTGTGATGTAACTTTTTCAAGACAAAAAGGGTCAAATACGTTCAAGGGAGGAAAAATAATGAAAGAAAAGCACCAAAAAGATTGCACGCACGCACACATCGTTGTGATGAGCATAGATTTGCCATAAAGACGGCCTTAATGTCAGCTGCCTGGTGGTAATTACCGGACGCTTGCGTGACCTCGCGTGCCTTCGGAGCCATAACAACCAATCAGCATGTCTGCCATCTAATTAGAATTCAATGGATGCATTATTTAATGTTATTTATATTAATATTTTATAGAAAGAAGAGCCCAGCCAAGGACACACGACTAACCTTTGGACACTTACTCGAAAATCAGCATTTTCTTAATTGGGGGGACACACGCACATACTTTGGCCTTAATTGAACAAAATGCCCCCAATTAACTTAATGTGGAATTTGTCTGCAAAAGTTGTCAAAGTCAAGGTTATGCTCGCACATGCGTGTGCATAGACACACACACACACGTGAGCCACGGAATTTCCATTATACGCTGTGCAATACAGGTTGTAATTGAATGTACCACCATATTTGGCAGACTATAAGTCGGAATTTTTGTCTTGTGACTTATACTAAGGTGCGACTTATAAATATTAAAATTACAGCGCCGATTGGAAGAAGAAGATGAAAAAGAAGAAGTCTTGGTCCACGGAGACTTATGTGAGACCTAAGTAAGTGGACGTGGTGGAAAAGTCTGAATATTAATGATGGTAAGCGCACCTCCAATTGGAACCTTTTGCTGATAAAGATTCATTTGCACAGCAGAATTTTTCCGTTAGCCCCCCTCCCTGCTTCGCTTCGACACCGCCCCCATGACACAAAGGCCAAAGATATGGACTAATTAAATAGACCAGTGCAATTGATATTTCAGCACGGATCAATGCGAGTGCGGGATCTGTTAATTAGATCTTTGATAATGCTTACTCATCATAAACAGTTGCCACGTTTGAGCACGGCGAGATGGATGGGGGGGGTACAAATGGGGAGGCCGCACGCGTAAGATAATCGCAGCCGTTTGACAAGGCTTAATTTCAAGGCTGTGCAAACATCCTTCAAGCGCACGGCCGCTGAAAGCCTCTTTTGTTCTGCCGCCTTTAATGCTCGGAAGGACGGGAAAAAAAAAGTTGAGAAATGAGTCGATTCATCGAGCAGATATGCTTCAACTCAACAAAAGAGGACAGATGAGCGTTAAATGCGAGGTGCCGATGTTTGAACTCGCACAGTCGCTATGGTAACCTGGCAATCTGAACATACTTTAAAAACAAACTTGAAAAATGTATCACAAAATATGTTGCGGAACAAATCCATATTTTAAAAACTTTTAAATGTGACACCACAATTAGAAAAAAAACTGAAATATTTTGAGGGTAAAAAATGAAAAGGAAAGCCAAAAATGCACAAAGCCCATTTGCATAGATATTCACACTTAGCACTCGCGGCAATTTGGCTTTGACTACAACACTCGTCTTTTGGGGTCGAGCTTGATGTGGCAATATTAGCTCCGCTGCTCTTGGCAACAACACTCCAAATCTGCCCACATAGCGACGGCATCTACTCTATTTTGCCAGGATATGGAAAGTCGTATTTTTCCAAGATCAACTCGTAATCTTATGTGATATTAAAGTTTACCAAGGGAAGAAAATAGTACATTTCAAAAATACGACTGTATTCTCAATATATGACACCTTTCAGTCTGGAAAGGTCACCTTGGGACTATATTCTCTCCAAAAAGGTTTTTCTTCTTAAAAATAGAGAAAAATTATTACTTCTGTAACAATTTCCCTTGAGATTCATCTGTTGTGATCATATCAGATCTTTTCAAGCTTTGCTATGGAGGATTCTAGATACAACTCATTTGGAGGGTGCTTGGTTATGCAATATGGCGGTCTATAAAAGCAGGCAGCCGCGGGCGAGCCCCCCTCCCTCCGACCCCTCCGTTCCCCACAGCGAGGCTGATTGCATGTCTCAATCATCCCAACAGCCCCCGTCTCTTGTTTCCCCTCCCATAATGCCTCAGCCTCACCGCCGAGACCTAGACCCCAGCTCGGCGGGGAAGCCATTAATTACGCAAGTGGCAAAGCCCGTTAATTAGGCAACGCCTCAGGCTAGTTCATAAAGAGCCCTGGCAAACAGCGGTGGTGAAGTGCGTTAACGCCGTCACGTCAGTTTATACCACCATCAAAAAGCTGCACTTAAAGGCACACCGGTTTGGTTTGGGAAACCAAAAAAAGTCACTGTAACATTATTCGCATTTGATCATTGAATTGAGTGATATGCAGTACTTGAATACGAATAGAATACGTCCTCAAATTCATCCAAATAAGAAGCGAGCGTCCTATTTTTTGTTGTTGTTGTTCTTGACACCATTTTGTTTTTGCCATCGAATGTTTTGTCTTCATTTGAAAGAGTTAAGAAAATTAACCAAGACGACAGGTTGTAACATTTCATAATTAAACAGTCACGACGTTCGGATGGCGGCTAATGTCGTTAAATGACAATTTAGCCAGAAGCCTGCCGCAGGGGGTGCGGCAATCTGCTCTTAATGGCCCGCAGCGCTGATGTAACCTTTGACCACAGTTTCTTGAGGCAACTTTCTGCCGTTCAAATCCGTGATGGATGAAAGTCACCCACAAAGATTTGAGGATCAATTGCGGCGCTGGTAAAAAAACTAAACAAAAAGCAGATTGTCGAACAAGCGACGATGGCGAGGAAAGCGCTGTGACGGCACACCAGCCGTGAAATTGAATCAACCACTCCCTGATTGTAATTACACTTGCTTAAATGGGAAGGCAACGTGTGGGCGTGATACAATTAACGGCGAGATGACCAAAGCGCCGCTGATTGGCGTTCAAGAGGGCTTCTTGTCATTTCCTGGATACTTGAAACCTCTTTGAGACGCTGTTGGGGAAAATATACTTTTCATCATTGGGTTCGATGAATCTACTTATGTGTGAAAGATCTTCCACAGTATGTGACAGTTTGACCTCGTGATAATGACTTGGGAGCATATGGCTGGCTAAAGAGCACATGATTGGAGTCATGAGTCGCGCTATACAATTAACTCCTTAGTTCGCTCGATTTTACATCTTTTCGTTGACTCTTGCTTTTACCGTAATTTTCGGACTATAAGTCACGTTTTTTTTCATAGTTTGGGTGCCGGGGGCGACTTATACTCAGGAGCGACTTACATACATATATATGTTTTTTTTCACTTTTTTGGGGCATTTTATGGCTGGTGCGACTTATACTCCGGTGCGACTTATAGTCCGGAAATTACGGTAATTGGAATTTGTTTGCAACATATTTACCAGGTGTGTGAATGGCGCTTAGCAAATGAACCTGCCTGCCTTTCCTTACTGAGTGACATTGAAGTTTAAAAGCAGCTGCTGGAGCAATATAAAAACTCATTTGGTTGTCATTTTATGAAAGGCATCTGCCTTTTATTTCCTGACCACAAGGGCGGCACGCTTGACTGGCGGTTAGCACGTTTGTCTGGCACGCTTCTGAGGTCGACAGCGTACCCGGCCGGGTTTGCTCAGCGGTTCAGAAAACGGGTGGACAATTAATAGCATGAAATGGCAACTTTATTCTCAGAAGATTACGACGTTTTTAGCCTGGAAAAATACATCTGTGATGAAAAGTACTTTGGACATAAGTCAGTATTCTCATAAGACAAACTTTTTTTTCCCCCAGCGAAATATGAATTTGTTTTTTGCAACACTACAACTTTTTCATTCCCTTGATTGCTTAAGTGGTGCCCGGAAAGTTTGTATCCACGGCTACCTGAAAGGATTTTGCCGTGACTATGCAGTTATTTTGACACGATTCTGGCATCATTTTGTCTCCAACTATCCCCCGTAGCCACACGCTGTGCTGACACCAGCGCCCCCGTCGAGCCGCCTGCTGCTGGCCTGATAAAGAGGTGGGAGCCGCGGGGAGCGGGGGGGGCCGCGATTCGCCCGAGCGCTCCACCGGAGAGCTTGCAGATGTGCTGCAATGAGTCAAGAGCCTGTGGCTGCCGCCCGAGGTTGGCATTGTGCATCGGAGGCAGGGGGGGGGGGGGTGTTACTTTGCCACCATTTTGTTGCATCTTGGTGTCAAGGAACAAAGTGAAGGCTTTTCAATTCCATTTCAATGTCACCATCTCATGGCAATTCAAATCTTTTATTTTGGGGTAGGCATTAAATCCTGCCTGATTATTGTTATTTGGAGCATTTTATATCATAAGTAGGTTGCATCATACGAAAAAGAAATCTTTCATGCGTGTGTGTGTGTGCGCTTCCACCTACGTTGCGCAATCTTGGCCAAGTGCAGCCGGTTGACCCAGGAGATCTTGCTGAGCGGGTTTGGCGTGTTGAAGACCACCATGAAGCTGACGGGACGACCGGACCTTCAGGAGAACAACAACACGGGTGATTTTTATTCACATTTGGAAGAGACCTGATTGCCAGGTTCTTTTTTTCACTTTTAAAGCTGCCATGGCACATATCGGCCAAAAACGCAAGTGCGAAGTTGTGACCGTAGAGTAAATCTAGCCTAAAGGCAGCAACAACTGTCACTTAAGATACTTTTTATAAGACCTTGTAGAGGCGTTGACTTGTTTATTAGAGGCCCGGTCGCCTGGGGCTTATTTAAAACAAGTTGGCGTGGGTTGTGACTGGGAACTGATTAGAGCATGACCTCGGCGGGACTGGGGGAACCTCCGGCGGTGGCTTTAAGATCACACGTTAAGTGGGCAGTTGAAAGAAAAAGGCTTCAGGGTATGTCCGAGTAATGGGGGACGGCGGGGGGGGCACTTGATTTTGTGGGCAACATGTGACTACCTCGATGAGTGATCAGGGGCAGAGTTTCAATCTTTCCGTTTCATCTTTGGCAATTAGAAAGCCTTTTCATTTATTGGCCGCTTTTGCCATCTCCCCAAACTTGGCAAAAGTTGCATCAGGCTGAGAGGAGTGCACGTGCGGACTTGTTCATGAATGAACTCAACCTACCGTAATTTTCGGACTATAAGTCGCACCGGAGTATAAATCGCACCAGCCATAAAATGCCCAAAAAAGTGAAAAAAAACCCATATATATGTATATAAGTCGCTCCTGAGTATAAATCCCCCACCCAAACTAGGAAATAAACCGCGACTTATAGTCCGAAAATTACGGTATTTGTAAATGGAGCACCAGTACATCTTCAAGAAACCAAACTTGAGTGGATGGAAGTGGACAGTACATTAAAAACGTTCTCGATTATAAGATGATCTTTTTTTTTTAACCCTTAAGTGCAAAGGGACAACCACATATGGATTTTGATTTGTAAAGGTTTTGTTTTGGGAGATCCAAAT
Organism: Syngnathus typhle; assembly: GCF_033458585.1. Taxonomy (NCBI): domain Eukaryota; kingdom Metazoa; phylum Chordata; class Actinopteri; order Syngnathiformes; family Syngnathidae; genus Syngnathus; species Syngnathus typhle. Next base: position 12,161,729 of record NC_083748.1, read on the forward strand.
AAATGAAAAGACGTTGCCCCTCGTGACGTCATGAGCTTGGGGGTCTGCCAAGTAGCAAAGAGTTTCAGCTAAGGGCAGCTCAGACGGCCGAAAGTGGCTGCATGCGAACTCACTGAGAAAAGTGCAGGTATCTATAGGTAATAGAGATAACCGGGGTCCTGGACCACACTTGGCTGTCTTATTGATTTTTAAAGGGACACAAGATGCTGCCGTTAGATGAGGTCAGAGTAGCGTGTTCCCTTGCTATCGATCATTCTTCATTGAAGAAAAAAAAAATCCCAAGCATTGTGTTGCTTTCAAAGCTTTTGTTCTCGGTGCCGGCAGCTGGCTGAGATAATTCCCAACATTTCTATTCGGAGACACTCTCATTCCATGTGCATGTCCAAGCAAGAAACTTAAAAGTTTATACTTGGAAATAAACAGAAACAAATGAGTAGGAATAAACCATCGCCGAGCAAAATGTACAGATGGCGCCGGTACCCGCCACAGATCAGAAGATTCCACAGGACGACAACGGCCAGCGTGTCGGCACAACATCCGAGCCGCGCTGGATGACAGACGCTCATAAGAAACAATCGCTCATTAATCTGTCTGTCGGGCATTCATGCCGTAACCGGGACAAACTGCTAATGGAAGACGAGCCCCGTACATTAATAATGCACTCTCTGTAACTGCGTGGTTTTCTTTTCGACAGATGGATTGACAAGCAGCCAAAGAGCGAGCTGGCAACCTCGACATGGGCCAAAACAAGACAAAAAGAGCTCTTGATGTTTCCGCTGTGATTTTGCCGCGTCTCGAACTTGAAGACAAACACCTCCACCAAAAGTTGGCTAAAAAAGCTCTGCTGTGAGCAGCAGTGCACCACGGCTGAGGTTGTTTTTCAGGGAAAGTTTGAAATCACTCCGTAAACCAATAACAGCTTTTTCTTTTCAACTACCGACATGTACAACGATTTGTAATTAAGGATGGAATTATAATATTGTTTCTTTCATATACCAATTAGGTGCAAAAACAAAAGTCAAACCGAGGTTAAGCACCTCAGATTTGCGTATGGTTTGTTCGCCAGGACATTTCGCCATCAGGCAGTTTCCGAGTAATAGCGTGTCCCTTGTTCCAATTATTTTGGTGCTTTGATAAACAATAAACCAAGTCCGCTTTGTACAGCGGAAATACATTTAAAAGTTTCACAGAAAAAGCTTTTTGGTCTGAGCACGCCAAAGTGCCCATGCGAATGATCAGAATGGTACCAACCGGAAATAAACTCTGTTCCCCTCCAAAAAGACATAAATGCACTAAAATCACCTCGTCCTCTTGTGGCAAAAGCATCACAAGGACGACTTTGATGGCAAGAAGAAAGCCAAAAGGAGAGATTTTTTTTTGTTCGAGGCCGACAGGTGGAAAAAAAAAGTACATTTTTCATTTCATGGGACTTTAAGTTTAATACACAGAATTTTCTGTCAGCAGGGCAACCGCTGCATGCTTGTCACTCCAAAGTGCCCGAGTGCGGGCGGGTCGTCGTCATTCATGGCGGCTTGTGACAATCACGCATGGGAATTGGCCCAAGGTGAAGGGACACATGCACGCGTGTGCAGGCACACAAGCACGCGTGTGTCTGTGTGTGTGTGTGTGTGTGTGTGTGTGTGTGTGTGTGTGTTGCATTTCATCATGAGCTAGGAGCCCAACTTGACCTTGCAGGTCCAAGTCACGTAGCGGCTCTCTTGCTTGTAACGCCAACAACAAAAATCGAGTGAGTGAGCAGATGGTCGTGGCCATGAAGAGGTGCGTGTGTGTGTGCTTGTGTGTGTGTGCGTGCGTGCGTGTGTAATTAAAGTTTGAAAGTGTTTTCGGAGCCATGGAATTGTAGTGGTGCACCGAGAAGCCTCCGATTCCACGGCCCGGTCCGTGTCTTTTTTCAGGAGCGTGACATCTTTAACTGGTGTTTAATGGCGTTGGAGCACAAGTGACCGGCGAGGCCACAGCACTCAGCGCTCATCATTTTCTCACACAGCCTTCTGACCTCTGAAAGCGAATGCCTTTTTTCTTTTTTTTTTTTAACTTTAGGTGTCTGTCATCTATTTCTAACACTTAATTGAAACCAGTTTTGTCGATTCCCGCATCTCCATTGCTAATTCATTTTTGTCATCATCTACTTATTTATTTGGCACCAATATCAACATACTGAACGATTCGAAAAGCGGTACAAAAGATGACGATGTCATTCACACCATTTGCTGTCTCGATATAGCCAAGGCAGTTTGTGAAAGACGGAGAAGGAGACGGAAGGGGGCGTGTGAGGGAAAGGCAACTGCTCACTCAGTTGGATTCTTTTTCACAACAGCTCGAGCCCACAGGGCCTGCGATGTGATAACGCGGCCTCTGATTGGATGATTGACAGCCGCAGTGCATGCGCGCCACTGGCAGAAGAGATGAAGGCCCTGGGAGGTAGGGGAGGCGGAGCAAGAGGAGAAGATGGAGAGGGTGGAAGGATCCAGCTGATTTATGGCGGCAGGTGAGCGGCGTGGCGCAGGCGTGACGCCGATGCATAAGGACACGGCCGCACCGGGACGGACGCACGAGAGAGCGGCGGGCCGACATTTGCTCGCTCGGTGAGAGTCTGCTCATCAAGAAGACGCCATCATCAGAGCGGAAACATGCTGCGTAAGAGTGTCAACGTGGATTAAAGGGGACATATTATGGAAAAATGTCTTTATACCGTAATTTTCGGACTATAAATCGCGCTTTTTTTTTCATAGTTTGGGTGGGGGGCAACTTATACTCAGGAGCGACTTATAGTCCGAAAATTACGGTAATTGCTTGGATACAGTAAAGTCTGGTTCTGGATGTGGAACGCGCCCTGCCACATAGGAAGGCATTTTCAGCCTTGGAGGCAGCGCTTCAATACCACCGCGAATGACCACACGCATTGTTAAAGTTTGATGATGTTGCGAGTTTATGATACATACTCCCAATCATAATTGAGCTCAATGGGAAATATTTTCAGTCAGTCAGCATTAAAAAGGAATAACAGTGATTCTGTAGGTAAGATAACGGCTGTCTTCTGTCTGTCCACCTTTCACGCCATTCATCAAATCTTTATAACTGCCCGTCAAAATGCTGCGCCCGCTTCGTTTTATGTTTGTGGAGGCAATTGGATGAATAACAGTAGCGGGGCAGAGGTTCCGAGTCGGAGGCGGCTTGAAGTTGCGGCGCTCTTTGGACTGACGGCAGCCTGCAGCCATTGACCTGCTGGCACCGGCCCTGAATTATTTTCTGCCTCCTCCACTCTGCTATGAAATGTTAATGCAAGAACTCGCATTGAATGTTTGGGCAGGGGCTAAATGTCACTACCCCCCCCCCCCCCCCATCTCCATTTTGGGGTCGCCGCATAATGCATGTGGATTAGCGCCCACTTTTTTTCTAATAATGCAACGTCGGCGAAAACACGGCGCGACTTGATCTTTGACCTCATCTCCCTCAAGTATTGCTTGATTTTTATTGGGTGGCCGACCGGGAGAGAAATGCTGGCGGCTATTTTATTGGCTGTCAAGTTAAACTGCTTTAGACAAATACAGAGTGAAAAGCAACCTTTTTGCTTAAAACTTGATAATGAGCGCGCTGTTCTATTTGAGTGTATTGTTTTATCTTCTCGTTTGCTGCTGCTTGACTTTTAACAAAATCCCGCCCAACGAGTTGTGCACAAGCACCGGTACTGGTAGAGACTCCAGTACCAGTGGCTGCCACGGTGACAGACGTTGAGTCTATATCCTTCAGATCAGATCGCTGCAAGTGGAGAATGTCAGAGTCCATTTTCATCCACGCCTCTCTCTCTACTCCTCACGGGAGTTACGGCGCAAAGTCATTGTAGTGCCACGTAGTGCGCGGTCACCGAGATAAGATCACAAGGAGTCTACGAGGTGTGTGTGTGTGTTGGGGGGTTGCATTATTTGTGCGAGCCTCTCTGCCTGGATGAACTTCCAATGAAGTGGCATTCGCAAAAGGAAGATAAAGCGACGGCAGCGTTGAGTGAGATTTGAAGTGCGCATCGGCGGCTCCCGCAGCGGCGCGAGAAGGCGGCATATTAATGAAGCGCTGTCACACAGCGCGGCCTGCTCGCTGCCTTTGAGGAGGCGTGTCGGGATTCTCCCCACGTACGCGCTTGTTTGCCGTGTGCAGCCTGTGATGTGGCTGCCTGACTGCAGAGCGTCGCTCGCGGCCAGACAGGAAGGCAGCCGCTTGGTAGAAGAGGGAGGTCCCTGCTGCGCTCCCACGCTCTAGCGCGGTCATGCACGTCGCACGCCGAGTCGGCCTTTGCACATTGTGACTACGGCGGGAGATTTGTAAGAAATGTTAAAAGGAAAGTTGAGATGGAGACGTTTGGGAACACATGATGGAAGCGGCTCATGCCATGAAAAGCTGAGTTGAGTGTTTTTGGAGATGCCACAAGATGGTGGCAAAGCGATTAAAACAGAGCTGATTGTAAAGTACCAACAATGTCGAACGTATACGATCATGAACCCGTGTCGCATAAATGACGAGCAGCGGTTTCATGATTTAAGACAAACAACATTTTGCTTTCTTGCAGTAAAATGCCCACAAATGCCATTTTGGCAAGGAGGCCGGCAAAATCAAGTCAAAGTGGGTTTGTTTGTCCGCCTGCCTGCTGTTTTGTGCTCCCTTCGTAATCTGCCATTGCCACACCCTGGGTGGCATCAGAACGGGCGCCCGCTGTGCAACCTGTCACCCCCCACGCTCGCAGCGCCCGCACCGGCAGGTTGCAACAACATCACGGCACAATTCCGTTGTAAGCACGCAAGCAGAGTTGCTCCCATGGCCTGGCGGGAGTTGTCTCCCCTGGAGTTGACTTTGTTGGCTTTTACTTCTCCAAACCGATTTTGTGGCGTCGTCATCTCCGGCTAGCATTCGGGCTTGAGGTCCGCTTTCACTTCATTAAACAATACTACAAAAATACTGATTGTCTTTCCTGACTCTCTGGATTATTTCTAGTCTGCTGCATATTGGGGGAAAAAGGTCCCCGAGTTTGAAAAGCCCTCTCTCAGAAAACGGGGATCCCGCCCTTTCATCGGACTCACGCGAGGGCAACATCTGGAGCCATCAAACACGTGCGTAAGCAGATCGGCCCAGCAAGTCCGCTGTGACAGTTGGCGAGGGAAGCGGGAGACGCGGATACGACCAATGTGTACATTCAAGCTGTCACTTCAGCTCAGCGCCGCGGGCAGTCGGCCCGCTTCGAGCGTTTCACTGCCGAGCTCAATCATAACATTTTCTTATTATTAATATTACTCTTTCAGGCAATCAGTGTCCTTTTTCTCCCTCACCACGCCGCATCCTTGCTCTTTCCCCCGGAAAAATGGGATCTATTATCCAACGCCATTGTTTCATTTTCCTGCTTCCTACGTCGTCCTAAATAACACATTCGTTAGAAGCACACAAGCCATTAGGATTACGCTCGCTATTTTGTTTGATTGCTTGAGGAAATGCTTTATGTAAGAAATGCAGTGTTTAAACAGGCAAAAAAACTGGCACAAAAACCCAACACGCATCACAAGCGTGATCCAAGTGTGCCACATGTATGTCATGCTTACACACGATGACAAAGACATTTTCTGCAATAGACAATTTTTCTAGCACACAAGGCTCAAATTTGGGAGCAGTCTGCCAAAAGCTCTTGTACAATATAGCGAATATCTCTAAAGGACCACTTAAAAAAAAAAAAACTGACTTTTTTTCAGGTTTGGCTTCCTGTGACTTTTTTGTGGGTCTACAAAAGGTCATGTCGCTCGGTGAACATGTCTTAAGGGCTTGAATGAAATACAATGTAGGATACTGTAATTAAAAGTTAAAGATTGAACTGCGTGTTGAAAGTAAAGTACAAGATTTAAAAAAAAAAAAAAAAAACAATGTTTACTGGCAGTCCCCCATACCAGTGTTAGGTGTGTGTGATATTTGACTCACTTGTCTGGCCTCCCGGGCAGCTGCAGGCGTAAGCGGCATTTGTTGGCACTCTGGATCTGCTCTTCTTTGATGCGAATAAGCCTCTGCAGAGCCAAACACCAGTCCTGCGCCACGGTGGTGTTCAGGTTCTTTGATGGGAGACAAAAGCAAAGCGGACTTACATGTTGCAAGGGGGCGGGAATCATCAGATGGCGTTCGAAAAAGGGCCATCGGATTTTGGGAGGTGATTGCATGAAGCTCTTGTGCTACATCACACCAACGCATGTTTGGTGGATTACCTGGAGTCCTTCTTATCATTCTACTGCAAAATTGACTCTCATCATCCCAGCATGCTCACTTGGCAAACTCCGGGTCCCAAGTGGTTAGAATGGCTTTGGTGCAAGTAAAAATTCAATTGATGATACTGTCATCAGAATTTGAAAGGATGCAACTGGCGAGTCTCGATCGATTTTGCCTCTTTGGCTGGCAGAGCAGCAATCTCCAGAGGACAATGAGTATGTTCTTGGCACATGAAGGCAAAACTGCCACCATTAGTTCAAGAGGCTCTTCTGTGATTGCCAGATATCACCTCCGCCCGTCTTCTGCCCGCACTATGCGGCGGATGACGGCGCCACAGTGTCAGCTGCAGACTGTTAAAGAGGCGCAGTGGGTACGACTCTGACATCAGCCTTGTACCGCCCCCGCCTTGTTGATGAAATTCTTTTTCTATTTGACAACACTATAGCTTGAGCAATACAATGAAGGCAGCGTCACTTCAACAAACAGAACAAAAGGAAGGTTTTCAGTCACTAACTATGGAGAAGACAAAATGTGAATACGATTTCATGAATGTCAAACAGCAAATATGGCGAAAGTAATTTCCTGTATATTGACGGCCAAAACAAAACCACATACGTACTTGAAAACAATACTTAAATATCTGTGAGGAAAAAAATTCAATTGAAGTTGAAATCCTAAACGCACCTGGTAGGTCCCCTCCAGGGTACCCACAAGTAGCGTCACGTCCTCCACCACACAAAGGTCATGCTGAAGCTCCTGCAGTTCTTGGTAGAGTCGAGGAGGACCCAGGATGGATTTCCCTAAAACATTCCAAATGGCCGTCAGACTGCAATCGATGACAGAGGAGAAACCAACAAGCAAACAAATGACTTAAAACACTTTGGAGTGGCCAATTTTCTTTGAACACTTTATTCTTCATGACTGCACAGCACGCTCTGAATAGCAGGTGAGCTAATATTTTAGAAAATGAGCAACGTGCCGTCCACATGAAATAACGTCCGGAATACTGACGATAGAGAAGATTTGAAAAAGGATTTCCGTCGTGTCAAAGTATTCACATACTGTAAGTAGGCACGACAAAGTTGACATTTTGACAACGCCGAGGAAAGCCGCACGAGCACGAGGAGAACGTGCAAAATCCACAGAGGGAAACCAGACCCCAAAGCGGAACTCCAGACGTGCTAACCGCTAATCCTGCATGTGAAATGATGTCAAACAAGAGTAAAATGTAGTACCTCTAAAGAATGTACGTGCTCTTGGCTAACGGATAAGGATTTGGTAGACACGGAAAACAAATAGGAGCGGTAGTTTTCACAAACTGCAGAGGTAGAAATGAAAAACGTGTGCTGCGTAGCGGCTAGATCGATCTTCATCATTACGGAGTGGAGCTCCAGCCATGGAATGTAGAAAGTGTTATTTGGGCCTATGATGCCCTTTTCTGGGCCAAGAGGAGCGCAGGTGTCTTATTAGACGCAAAAGACGGCATCGATTTGCAAGCGGCGCTTCAAAGTCTCGCTTGCCTACTGCCGCCAATCGATGGCGCGCCTTCGCCGGCTGCGCGAGTGTCTAATTAAATCGGCAAGGTGCATTTGACTGCAGAGGTGTCACTGCCAGCGTGTAATAAACAAAGAGACGGATCACAGGGTGCTGTACGCGGGCTTAGCGACCCCTCCCCGGGGACTTGTTGTCTATCCTGGTGAATGGAAGCGGGAGGATGTTTGGATGGCCTTGAGATGTTCATTTAAGAAGCTCTATCGTAGGGCTTTGCTTTTAATGGCATCCCAGACGTGGGGAGCCCGAGACAGCCGCCGTGCGTGTGAGGAAATCAATGGGTGGGAAGAAAGAGAGCGCAGGATTGCATGGACTTGTTCACAGGCAGGACGAAATTTTCTGTTTTTTTTTTTTTTCTTTCTCCTCAATATGGGATTTCTAAGAGGCTTCCTGCACCTAATTTCAGGTCACTCCCAGAAGAACCAAATGGATTTTGCTACATTGGTTACTTCTGTTGATTGGACATTATGTGCTGCTCGTTCTGGTGTGTGCAACTTGGCCACACGGAGGCAAAACAATAAAAACATATGACGGACAGCTATCGACCCTGAAGGCTATCGTGGTTCTTCGATGAGGAAAAAGAAAATGTCTGAAAAGTCTTGTTATATTTTTTGTCTATCCATAATAGATTTAAAGATGTGTTTTAAGAACATGGCAAGTGATGCTGCTTTTCAGCCCATCTATGGCGACAAGCATTTTTAGATAACAAAAACGATAACTAAGTAATGAAAATAACAGATTAGAATACACTAAAAATGGAAAACATCTTTGTTTGAGGCAGCCATACACTCTAGTGCGGATGACCAGAACAGGAGCACCTCTGCCTCATTTTGAGCTGGGAAAAACCCTCCCGAGGTGAATGTGCTGAGTTGTAATCCAGCGTAATCCCGTAAAGACGGGATACGGGTTTTCACGCTCTCAAATGGCCGTGCGCGGGCAGCCGCCAGCCCGGAGCGCTCGCTCTAAACATCGGCTTTTCCGCAACTAAGTCGCACCAGTGTGACGGCATTCACGCTCGCCGATGGATTTCCAGCCTCTCCGCGGGAACAGGTGAACGTAAAGCCTTGTCTGATCCGCATCCAAAGTCTGCATAGGACGATGAAGGCACTCCAATGAGGAGGAGAGTAAGATCCACACTCGGTGGCTTTGTTCTCTTCCTTCTAAATATTTCCATTGTGATGATATACGCATGTCCACGGTCACATTCAATTTGGTCAAGCTGTGTCTGAATCTCTTGGCCGCCAGTTCCAAACTAAACGCATCGGGCCTGGAAAATGGCGGTACAGTCCGGCCAGATTGATGACGGCACTGCGGATGTGTTTGAGGTCTATCAGAGGGAAATGAGCCGGCGGTGACGCTGCGGCTCGTCTCGCCTGGCATCTCTGTCCGAGATAAAGCGGGTCAGGGCTGGCGCCGGAACACGTGGCCGTCATCGCTGCGAAAAAATCAGTCCTCAATGCGAGTGACAAGCAGAGCGGACTCATCTGCAGCCCTGTGCGGAAGACTCGAGGGCAGGAACAGATTAACCGCGCCGAGTGAGCGTACGTGATGAGATCAACCCTGGGGTGTCCAAACTACGGCCCAGAGAACATTGGCGGTCCACAAGATGGAATTGATGAATCACCTCGACGGAGACGCATATGCGGCAATTGGATGAAGCGGTTGACGTGGGCTTGATCTCAGCTCGGGCTCACCTGAGGCCTGTGCGCTGCTTTGCCGCCTGCTCGCATTCTGCTGGTAGACAGCGGCCTCCTTGCCCTGGGAAACGTCCTGGCCCACCTCCACCACCTGCACCTGCTGCAAGGGAGCGCTCCACTTCATGGTGTACTTGGGCCCCACCGGAACCAGGCTGCTTATGTCTGGAGAGCCCCTGGTGGGGACGACATTGCAAGCGTCTGTCAGTGATCGGCCCACTTTCACTTCCACGCACACAAAAAAGGACGCTTTCCGGAATTTCAGCACACAACGGCTTGGAAATTTGAAACTGAACCGGCCACACCTATTTTTGGTTTTATAGGCTGAATCGGTATCGCTTCTCCGGGTGGTTTTGGCGGACAATTTTGCGTCTTCTGTGAATGTATTTTTGCAATTCCGATGTGGCTCATCGCACGTGTTGCTAAGCCAAGCCAAACTGGACAACATGCTGCGACGACAAGCTCATTGCCATTCATGTATTCGTGCAATCACGCAGACAATCAACATTTGTCGAGAGACGAGAAGGCGGGCAAAGTCAACTTGGGGACTCTTGAGTGCAACGATACACGGAACAATGATTACTATGACGAGAGGGCTGGAAGCTGCAAATAAAGAAATAAATGAAGATTCCAAAGGAAAACTCCGACTCTGTGTTTTACTCGATCGATGATGGTTCTGTCACAGATGGTTCGTAGGAACGAGCCCAAGTTATCCAGCATTTTTGCTTCAAAGGCCGAGTGAACTCTCAAGTAGCACCCAAAAAGCCTCGCAGACATCTGCCGTATGCACGACGGCGGAATATTCTCAGACCGTTGTCACATTGGAGCCTGGCGTAACCTCATTGCCATTTGCCGCTCGTCCCCCGAGGAAAACTCAACTCAAAGGCGGCATTTGGCTTCTCTCAGCGGGACTTACTTGACATTTATGTTGGCGCAGATTAGGACGTCGTCAAAGAGGAAGACCTTGCGCTCCTTGGATTTGAGGACCTGTCCGCGCTCGCCGTACACGGTCTCGATGAGCGTCTCGCACTGGACCAGAGAGCCTTGCTCGAGGTTCAGTTGCTGCGTGGGACAATTGAATGGCTTAGATCAGAAGAGAGTCCGGTGAGGATGGTGCGAGGAGCACAAGATGGCACTGGGCCTCTTGCTCGCTTGTAAGCCACAAATGTATTTTGATTGATTTGATTTTGATGAGTTATCATATGTGACATCGCCACATCGCGCCACTGCGACTTCGATTTTGACAACCGGAGCGTTGCGATCCATCTTCAGAGAGCAATGACTGGATGAAGAAGAATATCCACAAACATGATAAAAACGCACTTTGCTGCATATCAGGTTTGCTACATACACAATTGAAGCACCCAATAACGGCGTTTTATTCAGGAGGAAGCATTTTTATCTCTTTATCCCGCTTCTTTTACGAGTGTCTAAATCAATACGTCCGCCTGCTTTTTATGCATCACGCGTCAAACTCGAGCTGCCGGCAGTGAAGAGCTCAGTCAAATATGGATTTTTGGAAGGGTTTTTTTTTTTTCTTCTTCTCAGTACGGGCACTATGCAAGTTCATAAAAGAGGCAAACTATTTTGCGAGCAGAGAAGTCATCAATGTCGAATCGAGGTATTCTGAATACAGTAGCTGACAGCAAGTATAGTTTTGTTTAACTTTTCATTTGTGTTATTTGTCAAGGAAAGAAAGGAAATAAGTGTCGCACTCTACTTGAACAAACGTACAATGAATGAGAAATAAACGGAATGTGAAATATTAAACCGGTTGTGCGTCATGATTAAATCACTGTGACTGCTTCAGGTGTGCTTTGGTCATGAGGGGGAAGAAGAAACATTCGAAGAAGACCTTCCCAACTATTGTAAATGACTCAGTAAACACAGTAATACGATTCATTTTTCATGGAGGATAAGGGAAATATGATTCTTGTCTTTTCTGTTTACATTTGGCAGTCAAAGCAAATACTGGTGCTATTTGTTAATCCGTCTATGGTGTTTTGCAATCTGCCCAAGTACGAGGCAAAATGTGAGCTTGTTTTCAATCCACATGATGTGATTCTCTTTCGTCTTTGCTTCGTGGAGCAGAAAACTTGAAGACTTGTTTTGGAAAAATTGTTCACTATCTGCCATGTCGCTGCTTGCCAACTTTTTACCTCCAAGTCGAAGTTAAAAAACAAAAAGTTCACAACGCCTCATATCTCAAGGCACCACTGTGCTTCTTTTACTAGTATTTTTTTAAACACACATATCTATCTGTCCGTGTGAGCACTTTTGCCAATTTGAAGCAAGTCTCACAATACTGCCAGCAGCGAGTAGCTCATTGAAAATTGGGATTTCAAGCCTCTCATCATGTGATGTTTATATGATGAAAAAGGCGTGTCCGCCACCCGCAGTGCGGGGAAGCATCTTGGAGGACATCCTACTACCGCAGCGTCCACCCGGGCGCTTCGCTTGCGGCCCGCGCTCATAAAGGGAGTGATTGGTGGTTTAATGGCTTCCTTCCTGTGAGACCGTATCCTTAAAGTCGGCAGTATCAGGGCACAATGGGCTTTGCGGCACATTTATGTGTAGGCTGCGTGTGTGTGCGTGTGAGTACGCATTCATACTCGGACTGTTATCTGTTCAATCTGGCCAGCGTAGACAGTTTGAGGCGCAGAATGAATATTTCATTGGACAGTTATGGGGGCAATAGAAGAAGAGGTGCTCTCCCTTTCTGCAGTGTCACTGCGGTGAATTGGGTGCGAGGAATAAAGGCGGATTGGCTCAATCTAGAAGACCTGGAACGCATCGGCTGACTGGGAGGAGGAAGTAGTGGGGGGCGTGGGGGGGCTTTTGGAGCCGCTTCCGTTGGGAGAGCGTAAAAGTAAAGCGCTCTCCGCAGCTTCCAATTAAATGTGTCATTTAGCGTCTAATTCTTTTTATACAGCGCAGCATTTGTTGAGACGTGCAGCTGCAAGATCTCATTTCGGGATGCTAATGGAGAGTGGCTATGATAATAGGCGTCATATTCTGGAGTTAATCACAATAAAACAAAAGTGAGAAAAAAAACACCTCTCCACTATGTAGAGATGACCGATGATAAGAATTCTGGTGACTTGTCTGGAATTGATTCTTGATAAATGGCGTCTTAGAGCCTAACATGTAATTGTTTGCAGGACGATGGGAGCGTTATGGAAAATGGATGCTACGTGTCCGATTTTTCCTTTGCACTCAGAAGCGCACAAAGATGTTTTCGTGCCATTGGTCACCTTGCTGAGCAGACGATCGCTGACGCTGCGCGCGAGCTGCTGCGTCTCAGCGATCTGGTCGGCGACCCGCTTCTGCTCGTTGAGCTTCTCGGCCAGCGTCTCCAGCTCGGTGAGGGCGAGTTGCAAGGGCAGGCGGTCCACGTGGCCCTTGGGCGTGTTCTTCAGCATGTCCTGAAGGGGGCCGTAAAAGCGAAGGTTGGCATTTTCACTCCCGGGAGCGGCGCTTCCCATTTTAAATTTATGGATCAGTGTATGTGGAGCAAGCAGCGCACACATTAAATCACTGCCTACCTGCAGAAGTAATATGAATTGGGGGAATCGCTGAATGGGCTTCACCATCAGTCCATAGAGCGTGATGCGGTCCAAGCTGGACGCTTGCTTCTTCTGCAGAGGGCGGGACCCAAGGGGGAGAGGAGGGCACAACGGCACGTTGTCATTGACAGGAAATTCGATGACCTGCTGCTCTACTTGAGTAATTGTTTGCTTCTATTACCGTAATTTTCGGACTATAAGTCGCGTTTTTTTTTCATAGTTTGGGTGGGGGGGCGACTTATACTCAGGAGCGATTTATATACATATATATGTTTTTTTCACTTTTTTGGGCATTTTATGGCTGGTGCGACTTATACTCCGGTGCGACTTATAGTCCGAAAATTACGGTAATACCTGAAACCAAAACGATACAACAAACTGTAAAACAGCGTTAATCCCGAATCATATTCTCATGCAGTGAAGAATTTCTGTCGACAACCCAGGCTACACTTAACCCCTTCGAGTCATACTGTAAAGATCTCAAATAGTCAAGCCTTATCATTCCAACACACTTCCTTGGGGTGGATTTGTGACAAGCCTACGGCTTATTGGGGTATGACTAAAGATGGAAGCTGGAGAATCCGTTCTAGTCCACTAGTGGAGACGCTTCTCAATAATTCAAAATGCTATGAATAATAGAAAATACATAAGCGGCGGTGATTAAGGACATTGCAATTTCTTAATCAGGCCAGTGATGCTCAAAGCTCAGAGGCTTCACAAAGATGGCTAATCCAGCCCCGGCCGGGAATGCCTGGCACAATAATATACATCACCTGACTGAACATTGAGGACAGGACCTGAATTTCTCTACGGAGACAAAATGCAGCACCTGCAGTAATCCTGCCTCCAGTAATCATTTGTGAGAGGCATCAAGCAGAGTCACAGCCACCAGCCGGCAAATGGTAGTCCGGACCCCCGGCGGGGTTCCTTTATGATTTGTTATTCTTTGCGCTGTCACTTCCAGGTGGCCGGGCGACAGGAGAATCCAAGTGATGCGGCTTGACACCACGGAAATTACAAGGTGCTAATGTTCCTCTGCCACCATTAGCTTGAGTGGTCCTCTCCTTGGAGGATCAGTAAAAGTGGTGGAGCTGTAGAAAGGGAATGATGGTGGAGGGAGTGTGGGGGGGGCATTAGCAACCAATATGTCTACAGCAAGCCTCCGTCTATTTTTGGTTCGCTCCTCACAAATTCACTCCTCAGCAGTACAAAAGGCATTGCGGGTCACAGCATCGCCTGGTTTGTGCAAATGACACAAGAAGTATTTCTGTAAAAAATAAATAAAGGCACTCTCTGGTGAAAATGCTACGAGGATAACTTGTTCATGTAGTTCAAATCAAAGTCAGATCATGTGACTTGTTCGCCACCAGAGAGATAACGACGTCGCGCCCTTTCACCTGTACACTTTGAAGCGAGCATTCGAAGCAAAGGAAAAAAAAAAAAAGCGTAGTGACTCACATGGCTGACTTTTGTCCAGCCGGTGTGGTTATTCTCAATTGCGCTGTAGTTGAATGGTGACAACCCAGGGAGGCCGTGAAACAAGCAAAGTAATACACATGGATTGCTTCGCTTCATTTCTGCTCACTTTGACTCCATCTAAACTACTTTTATGGACTGTAATTAGTAATAAAGGGAGCCGAAAAGGGAATAATATGAGGCAGTAAGACATTTCCCACCGTAACACGGAAGTAACCATTCTCCGTCGACCTGTGTCAAATAAACACCCGCTGCTGCTTCCTAGTAAATAAACTGCCCCTGGCTGCTATTTGGGAAAATGAAGTAGATATCCCCAAACCATAAAATGCGCCTACATCTAATAGGACCTATTTTCACAAGAGCGGGACATTTATAAAAGACATAAAAAGGTAAGTTGTGAAAAGTATTCGATTGTCTTCTTCCAAAGCCAAGACGTATGCATTATTAAAGGGCCACCACCCTTGGGGGCACGAGAGACGAGTCACAATCAGCCCAAAACGCCGCTGAAGAAAACAAACAGCACATCTTCATTTGAGGGGAAAAATGGCGCGTAAAACCAAAGCTCACCTTGAGGAATTCTAGAAAGGCCGGTTTGGACAGGCAGGCCTTTTTAATGAGCGCCATGGCGTTGGTGAAGTTGTTCACGTAGTCACTGT
The DNA here is from genome assembly GCF_033458585.1 of Syngnathus typhle. Lineage (NCBI taxonomy): Eukaryota > Metazoa > Chordata > Actinopteri > Syngnathiformes > Syngnathidae > Syngnathus > Syngnathus typhle. Next base: position 12,176,924 of record NC_083748.1, read on the forward strand.
AGACGTCCAGCACCATGGACTTGGAGAACTGAGGACACACCGAGGAGCAAAGCGGCTTGAGCAGTGTTTACTCTCTTCACTCTGGCAAAGGTGCTTTCACACTGAACTTCATGCGATTTATGAGTTTAATTCATTTGGGGCGTATGTTGAAAGGAAGGGGAAGAAGAAAAAAAAAAGATACATGTGGCGTGATGTTTTTTAAGAGCTATTACTGACATGTTCTCCCAGCTTTACTAACACTGCGAACGGACGAATAAAACATGCAAAATTAGCTAATGATTAGAAACCATGGATGGGGATTATTCTCCATCCTGGTTGACTTGCCCTCTCTCCATTGACATCTTTTTTACATCATCCTCTATGGAGATTGATAGTCTATTTAGACAAAGCAAGAATTCCGTAGGCTAGAAAAAGAAAAAAAAGTTGACAGAATATAAACTTCCTGAAAAATCTACTCACATACGCTACGTATTTGCAATGCTTTCCTTGCGCTTTCTTCCTGGATGAAAAGAAAGGTCAATCCCATCCTACACTTTCTTTTCTTTTCCACCGAGGCCTCATTTGGCACTCGGTCTGCGGACAGCAATAAAGCAACACTGCGTGATGCCCGGCAGAGAATTAGAGGCTGGACCCCTTGGCGCTGATGGACAAATGAGTGGCGATAATGGCTGCGGAGCTGCACAATCCAAAAAAAAAAAAAAGTTTTTTTGGGGCCACAATGCAAGCCCCCCATCTTTGCCAATTTTCTCAATCAAACTCCTGCAGCTCACTTGAACTGAAGAGCGAGAGAGCGAGAGAGCGAGAGAGCGAGAGAGCGAGAGAGCGAGAGAGCGAGAGAAAGAGAGAGCGAGAGAAAGAGAGAGCGAGAGAAAGAGAGAAAGAGAGAAAGAGAGAAAGAGAGAAAGAAAGAAAGAAAGAAAGAGAGAAAGAAAGAAAGAAAGAAAGAAAGAAAGAAAGAAAGAAAGAAAGAAAGAAAGAAAGAAAGAAAGAAAGAAAGAAAGAAAGAAAGAAAGAAAGAAAGAAAGAAAGAAAGAAAGAAAGAAAGAAAGAAAGAAAGAAAGAAAGAAAGAAAGAAAGAAAGAAAGAAAGAAAGAAAGAAAGAAAGAAAGAAAGAAAGAAAGAAAGAAAGAAAGAAAGCTCCTCATACTGACCGAGGCGACGAACAAGTCTCCGATTTTCTCGCAGCTGTCCCATTCGGCCACGCGCGACGCCAGCGCGATCTGGAACATGGAATGGCAATGGGTGATCTCCCGGACTCTGTAGAATATGGGCCGGATCTTGCGAGGACTCAGGATGCGAGGCTCGGCTTCCAGCAGAGGTTTGTGGTAGTCCTACAAACACACACGCAGAATAGCAAGTGAAATCAGTCAGTCTGCGATGCTCATCTACGTGAAGACACCCATCACGTTCATGTTTCCCTCCAATCGGGGAACGTGGTGGCCATCGAGAATTCCGGGAGATTCCCAAGTGACTGATCTATTGAACTTGCCATCAAACATACAAGCGCCTAAATGTGTGTGTGGCCCATTAGTTTAGCGAACGAAAGCAAAGAGTTGTGACTCTTCTACTGAACAAACACAAGATGAGGAGAAAAGTGAAGCTGAATTATTTCAACTTGTTTAGAAGTAAAAAGGCGAGCGAGGCGTGAGGACTCATCGAGATGTTGCTAAAGCCTCCGAGAAGGAGCCTGCTGGCACATGTCTTCAAGTGGACATGCTTTCTTTGTTTTCGTCTGCACCCCACCCTCTCGAAAAATCCATCCAGCAGTGAAGAACGTCACAACCTTCAGTGTCTAATTGGGCTTGTGGACAAGCCGCCTTTTACCACTCGACTGGACGCTGTGACAAGACAGACATTTTTCCAGCGAGCTGCACATTGCAAAGCGTCCCATCTGGTTGTGTTGTTTGTTTGTTTGTCCCGCGTGAACAATCACTCATAAAGCTGTCACGGGATTGTCTCGTGTTTGATTTCTATTGTGCGAGGTGTCGGCTATCATGAACAACTGTCAAGAGGAGCGATTGTGTTAGTTGTAGGACACGAGCACACAAGCTCCCAGGTGATTGAATGTGCTGTGGACTTTTTTTTTTGTTTTTATTTGACTCCGTATATTATTTCCAGTCGTTCTGTTCATTTCTTCTGCACGAGGCGGCGGTCGTAATTAATAACAAGTGTGAGGAGACACTGCATTAATCGCACGTGTGCGTGCCCATGGCTGAATGAAATTTTTGATCTCGCACTACTGTTCAAGGTGGCGGTAATGACGAAGAACTGGCAAGAGGAGCGATCCCATTAATCACATGACAGGTCTCGGTTGCATGTGGCGGCGGAGAGGCCCCCTGCTCACCTGCAGGATCCTCCGCAGGGACTCCAGGTAGCTGCGCTCGCTCTGGATGATGGAGCCGAGAATGTGGCGCCTGACAACCTGCAAAGACAACAGCTGTCGCTTTAAGAGGATGAGATGGCGCTGCGGCTTAGGGATGCTAGCGCATATCACCGTGCGGCGGCAGGTAGAGGAGGGTGACAGTTTGAAAATCGTAACCTGGTGGCTGGTCAGGCCCTCCGGCATGGCGCTCAGCTGCGGCGGCGGATGCGTCACGTCCGATATCGCCACATCGAGGTAGCCCGCGTCGTCCTCTTCAACTGTCGCCACAAAGACACAAGTGGGGGGGGGGGGAAAGATAAGCAACAGACTTAACTGAAAGCCTCCAAAATAAAAAAATAAAAATAAATAAAATAAAATAAAATATATATATATATATATATATATATATATATATATATATATATATATATATATATATATATATATATATATATATATATATATATATATATATATAATAATTGCAATAATATTTGTGAGGGTGACTAATAAGAGAAAAAGGATTTTAAATGTTCTCGCCCACTTTTGGACCTTTGTGTGTCTTCGTTCGTGAATTTTCAACTTTATAAATCCATAAAACCCGAAAAAAGCTGTACCAGGAGGTTTAATCCAAACAGGCTTAATTCAAAGTCTGATAAAGTGTTCAACCTTGTCTTTTAACTTGTATAAATAGTTAACGATAAAGGATTTAAAAGGTCACCTGAATGGTTAATAAAGAAAAACGATGGGCCCCAACAAGACTAGAGGGCTCCCGAATAGTGAACAGCTAAAAGCTACTAGCCAAGGCTAAAGCTCAAAAGAAAGACATTTAAGTCGGTTACCGACGGTGTCTTTCCGGTGAAGGAAGGAGACTTTGCGCATAACGGCCATTCTGGTCTTTTCAAGTCCATCCTTGGTGTTGCTTCTGGCCGCCTTCATGAGCTGCTGCACCTGGTTGGGGGGTGCAAGGGGAGGGGGTCATCAGAGCTCTGTCATTGGCTCCATGTCCTACTAACAGGACGTGATCATGGTGGGAATCTCGACATCTGCGGCTCCCCCGCGAGTCCTAATCAGACGGGTGAACGAGATGATGGCGGTGCAGGGAGAGTCACGTCTGAGGACGAGTGTGTCAGAGTCCACCCCCTGAGCCCGGCAACCCGACCCCACGTGGGGCCCAGAATACACTGCGCATCACATCATTGTCATATTTTGAGATGACACGCCAGGACAAGTAAGGTCGTGCATTAAAAGATTGTTAGAAAGCGGTTAGAAAATGCCTCCAAAAAAATAGAGCATTCAACAATGACATTTTCATATTTAAACGGTACAATAGGATGAGTTGCAAGCACAAGCAGCTGAAATAAAGGGGAGCGCGCTCTGCCTCTCCAAATATGCACCACTCTAAGAGTGGTGTCAAGAATGAATGAGCCAACACTCAAGTTCTAATTATTTCTACAATTCAACTTGCAGGTATTCGTCTTCTTCCATCATCAACTCGCTACTGGATGGATTTCCTGCTGAAGATGTTATTTTGTTCATAGTGGCTTACTTGTACTAAACTGTCCACGATTGGTTTGGAGGACCAATCCAGATCAGGGAAGCGTGATACTTGCAACTAAATAGAGCAAGTTATTGTAAGTTAGCCAGATCGGTGCCAAACTTTTTAACAATATTGTAATATTTGGCACAAGCTTTTCCAGATATTTTGGCTTTAAAAAAAAAAAAACACGTACGGCAGATGCTTGGAATGGTAGCCAGCATGCATTTTGAACCAACTAGCAGTTATCACTTCAGCTGTCGAATTACACACTCATTTCTTAGAACTGCAATAGTCATGACAAAGACGAGGTCTCTGTGACGTCCAGGAAAAGGATGAGTATGGCCCGAGAGTCAGCAGAGCCTGTTGGCAAACACGTAAACACACATTGGAGATACCTTGATGTCATAGTTGTGCTTGCCAGACAGCTTGATAGCCAGCTCACGCTTGGTCCGGGCGCAGCGCTCCCTCAGTCGCCGCACTTCGGGGGACAGCTACAGGTGAGGCAAGGGGGTGGCGAGTCAGCGTTAAGGAAAAACAATGGGGAGGCAGCCGGAAAAAAGAGGGCAAAGGAGCAGCGACGCAAATGATCAAAGCGAACCAAAACAGGAGTCAGAAGAGTGACAAGGAGTGAAAGCAAGGCGCAGTTCATGTGTTTCGGGGAGTTTGATTTATGAGACCCGTCAAAAAGGGTCAAGTGTGAAAGTAAAAGAAAAATCAAGTTCCACAGTGGGAAAGCAAAAAAAAAAAAAGGAAAGGGGAAAAAAAACTTAATTGGGTGAAACAAATTAAAAGCAATGTGTTATGGAACTACAAAAGCTAATAGTTAATGTTTCCTCAGTAATTACTCCAGCATTCCTTCTTAAAGTCAGCTCCTCAGCAGACTGAAAAGTGCACAGACTTTCCCAAAGGCCTCCGCACTTTAATTACCTGAGCAAGTCATTCCGTGTCTACATAGATCACGCTTTTGTTTCCCCCTCTTCGCGCTGCCATCGATTGAGCGTCCCTTGAATAACAAACTCTTGCACGCAGATGGGGTTGCAAAAAATAAATAAAAAAGCATAACCTTACTCATATTAGTACAGATTACATAGAGCACAGGCCAGACGGTGAGATGTGGCCACAGCGCCATCCAGTGGATGAAAGAGGAACAGATTGGGACATGTTTTTAAATTGGCAAAATTCACCAAACACCGGCGCAAAAAAACAATCACAACTTAAAAAGTCACTTAAAAAACAAAGATGAGTCCCCAACACTATTAACATCGCAGAATTGGTTGAGGGGACGTATGAAAAACTCCCAGCAACAGCTCAGGCTGCTTGGCAGATATAACAGAGTGTAATTTACCTTGCTGCGTGTAGGCATTTTGCTCTCGCCGTCCGACTGCTCGTCGTAGCTCTCAAACTCGCTGGAGCTCCATCCGGTGCCTGCGCTGGACGGAGCGCACGAGTCCCGCTGAACGTCCTCGTAGAGCGTATCTACGGACCGCACACCCATAGTATCAAAAAAAAGAAATCCCACATGAGGTTCCAGGTGGGTCGGGCACATCTTGCACGCACCTTCATCGGGGGAGAGGGGTTCCTCGCACGGTACGTCGTCATAGATGACGTCAACCTCGACCCCACGTGTGGCTGGTGGAGAAATGTATGCATATTACGATTGAGTGACAATTTCACCTCAGAAAATGTTTTAAAATTATTTGCTCTTAAAAATACATGCAAATGTGTTGTGATGAAAGTACGTGAGCAGCGATTCTTTTGTGACCTACTACTCTCACCAGTATCAAGGGAAGAAAAAAAAATTGTCGCACGTTGCAAGGCGTCTTACTCTCGTCACTACGAGGCAAATTTAGCCCGCTAAGCATTCATCGATTAGTCATTTGTGTGCGTGGCTTTTCTCCTGAGCCGCCCAACAGACGTAATCATTGTTTTCTATTTATCTGATTAGAAAAGTCTATTCCTTCACGGATTACTCAGCCGATTTGCAAAGCAGCTCCCTGCAAAAAAGCAACTGTTTTTCCTACCAAAAACAAAAGAGGATTACCGACACGAACGCCCGTTTGTGCTGCCGGGGGAAAACAACGACTGCAGCTATCGAGTGTGAGCCTTCAAAGCATTTGGAGGGAAAATGCCTCTTGCACCAAGCAGGGAATTTAAGTCAAAAGATTTAGAAATTACAATCACGCTCGATGCAACCTAAAAACCTTGAACACAGGATTCTGCTCAATACTGTAAAAGAAAAATATTTTAGAAAAATACCGTATTTTCCGGACTATAAGGCGCACCGGACTATAAGGCGCACCTTCAATGAATGGCCCATTTTAAAACTTTGTCCTTATATAAGGCGCACCGGACTATAAAGCGCACCATTAATGCATCATGACAGATTTTTAATCCAAATCAAATCATTCTTTATTTTATCTTTTTTATTTCAACTTCAGACGCAACAAATTACTTTATAATCACAAAATAATGATCCATAGTCTTTTTGATTCATGATTCAAAGTCTTCAGCAGGCCACTTATGATTGATTTCATGACACAATGCTTCGGGCCAGTGTAAATTTCAGAATTTGGTCAATATATAAGGCGCACTGGACTAGAAGGCGCACTGTCAGCTTTTGAGAAAATTTTAGGTTTTTACGTGCGCCTTATAGTCCGGAAAATACGGTATATGAAATCAAGTACAAAGTGTTGCTAATGTTGTAGCCTGGAAGTAGGCAGCAGACCAACAACAGTCAGCTAAAATGAATTTGATGGTCATGAAAATACGGATTTGTATTGGAATTCTCCTTTCCAAGGCAACTTTTTCTTTGCGGTTGTCTTGCGCAAAAATGTTTTGCAATTGATCCTCACCCCGTCGTAATCGGATTGGGCTCAGGTTTGCGCGGTGACAGAGGATTACGTAGTTTGATAGAAGCCACTGCCTATTTGTGGCTGGAGAAATCAATCAAGTGTGAGAAGCGCTGCCTCCATTTAAGATCAAGCTCCCCTGCCGCCCGCGTCACCGCGTTGTCGCCCGCAGCCGCTTTAACAATCCAAGCCAAATGTCGGAATGAACTCGATTCCTGAGGTGAGCTCGGCTTTAATCTGCGCCGGTGATACTTCCCGTTGTCAAAGTCATTCCGACGCGTACCTTCGGGCGTGTCCCCGGAGCTTTCCTTCTCTGTTTGCGCATGGCCGCCTCCCAAATCCCGCTCCAGCGTTATTGGCTCGACTGCTGCAAGGACCCTGCGAGATGCCACAACATCAGCACAGTGAGGCCAACAGTAAAAAAAAAAAAAAAAAACATTGACTCCCCTCAAAAATATTTACAGTATAATTAATATTAAATATTATTCGTTCAATCGGCCGATATTAGTTTTTGGGCAGAACCCGACCAATTTTTAACCAATTATTAACTAAACACATTACAACATAGGACAAATATTTTCCTGTTTAAACTCAAACACTGCCAGTCTGCAGAGCGGGGAGCTTATGGAGGAGGGGGCGTGAGAATCTCTCGGCCAATGCAAATATCGCCGACTCTGGCCCAAAGTGGATGTGAAATCCCTCAGACTTCCATCTGTTTTTCTTAAGCCCGCCGCCCTTCCTCCTGTGCTGCCCCCTGGCCTCCAGCAGGGAGTGCTGCACATTTTGGAGGCCTGAGACCGATCGACGGACATCTCCTCCCTTTGAACCACTCCTGCAATGGAGTGCAAACAGAGGTGGCAAAAGTGGCACGCTCCACTTAAAGGGGACGTCTAAGTGATTTTTTTTTTTTAAATTACGTACAAGGCTCATTACGACTCGACAGTAGATAAATATGAGGTGATCATTTGGGCTTTGCTGAAACTATCGTGTAATATCCACCTGCGTAAAATGAATGATTAAATTCCTTTACTTTAGGGAAAGTAACCAAGTACAAACTGAAAGATACTTGAGTAGAAACGTAAAAATGATTTTTCACTGTCATTATCCATTCTGCCATTCTACAAATTTACTTCTTCATGGCACCTACTAGCTAATTCTTTTGCTTATGCAGCACATGGAGCCAAGGTGACGGGAGGGCTTTACTTGAAAGATAAATGCACTTGAAAGGAGCTTCCCGGGAGGAGGGTGAACTAGAAAGAGAGCCAAGGTGGAGATAAAGTGCTGAAAAATAAAGTCGCACTCAGTTGTCATGCTTGCCTCTTGGTGGGCTTCGTGAAGACTATCTGTCAGCGTGTAAAAAAGGAAGGAACAAAAGTAAATGTTGGCCTTAAGGAAAGAGAGGAGCGCTGCCTTTAGTAACGGCTATATTTAAAAAAAGGGGGGGAGAAGTATATCGACAATAACAAAAGGAAAGTAATGTCATATTTTTCCAAAAAGTGCTGACACTCTTGACACCTCCATGGTGGGAAGTAGCTATTGATAGCTCGCCATTTTCGGAGCTCAACTTATTGACTGAGGCAACGCGGAAATTGTGGACTCTGCAGAAATTATTCCTGCACAAGAAATAGTCAGGACCTTGTCGTGACTCCTCTCACGCGCATGGTCCGCATGGATATACACTCCACTCCTCTATTAATGTCCTGCACAGAACAAGCTTGACTAAATGAAACCAGCAACTCGCTATGTACATTTGAAATTGTAAACAGGAGCGACCAAAATATGTTTTTCTTGGGAAAGAAAATGAGATGTTGTCTCCGGTTCCAATCGTGTTTGTAAACAAAGTCTGTTTCTCGCCTGCTTGACTTGCTCTTCAGTAAAATTCCAAAGGATCAAAATGTGTCACAGCAGCCCCTGTGACCTCACGCTCTTATTAGACACGAGAATGTAAACAGGAAGAAGATTCGCCATATTGAGCGCTGATAAGCAAATGAAGCAGCACAAATAAACACAAAATGGGGGCAGAACTCTTAGCTGATTAGGTTGCTCGACAATCTCGCAGGGTAGCTGACATTAGCGAACACTGTGAGAAATAAAATAGGTGAAAAGCTAAGTTTTGTTTTAATCTTATTGTATTTGATTTGATTCTACCTTTCATTCTTGTATTTTATAATTATTTGGTATTGTACACTATCGCTAATGTTGTTGGGCCACCTGAGAACACGTTGCATGAAATAGAAGCAGGCTCCACGGACATTTCTTTTCTGTGATGCTTCATAAATCTTCAGGATAATAACAAAGCACATGCTAGCTCGAAATGATTATCTCGTTCAGCACTCACGTTGGATGCCAAACCGTCCGCTGTTTTAGCCACGCCTAGGAAAAAAAAATTGTTACATCTTGACCACTGAGTACTATATGCGGTAGTTCTCGATCACAATGTTCTGAATTACAAATGACATGAATCCAAAATATATACTTTTGAACAAAAAGAGAACCAAAGTGTGCACAAAACGGTCTAGGTGGTACCCACCAAAGTGGGAAACAAGACTACACCCAAATCGACTTGCACCTGGGCCAGTTTTCCTAGCACAGGAAAGTCCACAGGAATCCTGTCTGCAAGAGTAAAGGTTTCTGAGCACACTTCCTAGAAGGCCACATTTTGGGGCAACCGGGCCAGGTGGGGCAGGGGGGCAATATGAAGCGACCACGTGAGTCATGGTGATCACAATTCAAATTTAAAGTAATTTAAAGTCATCGTGATCACAACTCAAATTTAAAGTACCGTATTTTCCGGACTATAAGGCGCACCGGACTATAAGGCGCCCCTTCAATGAATGGTCCATTTGAAAACTTTGTCCTTATATAAGGCGCACCGGACTATAAGGCGCACCATTAATGCATCATCTCAGATTTTTAATCCAAATCAAATAATTCTCCATTTTATCTTTTTTTATTTCAACTTCAGACGTAACAAATCACCAAAAAATGATCCATAGTCTTTTTGATTCATGATTGATTTCATGACATAATGCTTCGGGCCAGTTTAGGAATTTGGTCCATATATAAGGCGCACCGGACTATAAGGCGCACTGTCGGCTTTTGAGAAAATTACAGGTTTTTGGGTGCGCCTTATAGTCCGGAAAATACGGTAATTTAATTCATTTGATTTCCTTGTGCCATCCGGCGCCATCTCGTCACACAAACACACGCTTGTCGTCCGTCGCTCTTCCGTACGTACACGTTGCGTCGTGGAAGAGCGACATCTCTGTACGTCTCGACTTTACCGTGTTAGAAAGCATCTCTGGGATGTGATAGCAACTTACCCACGAGCTGAATCGGCACCTGGAGCATCTGTCAAAAAGAGAAAGACGCATTAATGAAAGCAAGAAGAATGACTGAGTGCGAAAGCGTCAACGTGGTTTGTCAGTTTTGTGGCATTGTTGCGTTTCTGGATTATTTGAGCATTTTGCAGATGTACTCGGGGCTTCGTTTGGGACTTGGTGGTCAAAGTGGCAATGTTAAGCATGATCTGGATAAAAGGATGTAGGCCAGAACCAGATTAATTTGCTTTTTTGAGGGTCAACACGTCAACTCAGCGGTTGGTCTAGTAAACCAGTTTTGTATCGCTACTCTCACTGCTCGCTTCTCAAAGAACCATCAAAACAAGAAGAAGCACATTTTCTCCATTTCCGTGTTGTTGATGTATTTTCAAATTTGGCTCGTCAACAGCTATTTTGACAGCTGTTTTGATGGTCGCGGGGACAACAACTCGGGGGGCCTCAGGCTCGGTGATTACATCACTCATTTAAACCAGTGCATGGTCGTGCGAGATCAATTCTCACCGGAGCCTTCCATCTTATGAGACTGCAATGATGTCAGCCATCTGGTTTTGATTTGCTCTCTTGGCCGAAACATGTGCAACATTGGCTATGCGCGGGAGGCCAAAGCATCCCCAAGAGGTGTTGCTAAGTGATTGCAGCCGCTTATTTCCAGTCGGCTCGTAAAGCGGGACCAGGGTCGGACATGTGCGACTTTACTGCGTCCGACAAAAGTAACGGCGGGTTAAACTAGTGTCACGAGGCGTAAACGTGGGTGATTCGAAAAGTTATGTTCTTCTTACATAACAGGGGCCCCCATTAGACTTGATTAGAATTCCCCCTTGCGTCACCAAACTCACAACACAAAACAGGAAAATGCGAAACAGAATGACGGTTTGTGCCAGGAATCAAACGGTACAAAATTCCGAAGGTTCATATTTTGTCAAACACTTGGAAGAGAGTCAACAGGAGCCAAGCCCTCTCTGGAAGGTCCGAAATGCCGGTAAGGAATGTCTCACCTTCCTTGCCGCCGCTTCCTTCCTGTGGCGTGACGTCTTTGACGTCCCGCGGCGGGTCCTCGCACGTCTTAAGGACTTCCGGAGCTGACAATTGAAGCTGGTGGCCGGTAACCCCTCGACCGTCCCCGGGGGGCTTCTCCTCGTCCTCGCTGTCGTCAAAAACAAACTCCTCGCCTTGCTCCTCCTCCTCCTCTTCCACCTCCTTGTCCTGCTTTGGCGGTTGCTGAGACAAGGCGGTGGACATGGCTCCTAAAGAAGACATTTCGGAAGATCAAACGTTGGAAGCCATTTTTACCTTGGTCAGCACAAAAAGAAATGATGGTTTGGATGGACGCACACCACTGAAATATTACTCTGCAAAAAAAAAATGGCATTATGGCGCAAGTCTCATTAAAATGACACAATTAGGCCTTATATTCTAAGGACTCGGTGCCTTGGCAGATTTTCACCGCGGAAGGAAATGTTCACCGTCACCATTGCGGGCAGCGAAACAGGAAGAAAACTATTATTTCTATCATTCGTGATAAGACTTAACTGGGTAGAGGGAATGAGGCAGACAGATTGCGGGGGCCGGAATGTCCTAAGCTTCTTAACAAAATCATATATAATGCCTTTGAGATAAAACGGCCTATTAAGAACATTACACAACTGCCAGCGAGATGTTGATGCAGAAGCTTTGGGGCCAGTTAAATCCAAGCAAAATGCGGAAGCAGTAAGAGTATATAAAAAGAGCAAAACTGGTGTGACATATGGTGGTTAGCAAGTCTGTCTGCTAAATCAAAAGGTCTGAAGGCAGCTTAGAGGCGGATTAATTAAGACGTGTGTGTCCCCACCCACCCCCACCCCGCGGCCACAGCGTCCGACCACGCCGTCCATCGGTCGAAAGGAATTGTTACTTCTGTAAAATAGAGGAAATGTGCCTGGACTGCTTTTACAGTTCGAGCCCTCCACTTACAGTATGTTTGCTTTTGCTACAACAAAAATGTTCAAGGGTCAGCGTGAACTGCTGCGTGATTAGTCGAGAAAAAAAATAGACAGGGTGTGCCAAACAAATCATGACGCATTTCGTTTCATTTTTAAAAAATTCATGTTGGAATTGAAAGAAAATTAAAGATTTTTTTTTTTTAATAGATAAATAATATTACATTTTTAAAAAATTGAAGAAATTTAAAAATATATACATTTAAAGTAAATGAAAGTAATAAAAGAATAGAACAGTTTTTTTTGTTTTCTCTTCCATTTTAAAACTTGAGAATGGGTCAATTTGGCTCACCACATCATGGCATGCTTAACTACAGTAACTAGTTTATGAGGTGCTAAAGGACACTGGAACATTGACCCCAATGGCAATGAAATCACGATCCTTCAACAAAGCAGCACATAAATCAAGGCTTGATTAAATCGTACTTTTGGGCTGCAGTTTACAGTTTCAAGATACACAGGCTAATTGTTTCTCGGCTCTACAAAACAGTGATTTCACGTGACAACCTCTCTGCTCATGTTAACATACCGTCCAGGGAGACCGTCACATCTGCTTTGCATTTTAATCAGCGCCTCCCTTGCCCAGACATTCTCGGACTCCAGCAGGCCGGAACGACGTGTCGATTGTCCAAAATTAAAAATAAACAAAACTCGTCATCAGCACTTACTGTTTCATCTAAATGTTTGTCACAATCTCATGACGGCCCTCGTAACATCCCGCCATTGCTTTTCGACGATGCAGTTTTTGAATTCGGAATCACCGTCCGTGCATGGGTCTAATATTTTTCAATTAATTGAAAGGCGACGAAGCAAAGCGTGCAAGTGCCTTCAAAAATGTTTTCTGTTTACAAGCAGATGAGATTCCACGGCTGGTCTCATCCTCCGGTTTTGTCCAGCCGGCCCGCTGGCTGCCCCCGGCCAGCAACAATGAGCCTTCTGTGGGGAGAAAACCTCGGGTGGGCCTGCAGCAAAGCTTTGTTTCTTCACTCGGCACCGCGCTTGCTCATTAGCTCACAGGTCATTTGGGCCACGGCTGCGAGCTGTGTGCTTTGACGCTTCTCGTGTCAAGGTAGAAGGACACTTCCTGTTCGTGGGACAACGGCTGAAAGAAAAGTCCAAAATAAAAGCATAACCAGCTTTTGGCTTGGGGGGTGGAGGATGGAAGACTTCAATCCTTACAAATATGACTAAATATGTAAGATCGTTTCCTGAACACTGCCCACGAGCAAGGCATTTCTCCCGGAAATTTAAATACAGGGTCCGGCAAAATGATCTGACACGTTTGTAGGTTTAATAAAATGCAAATAAATAAAAGAAACAAAAAAGTTTTTCTATTTTCGAAAAGTACATACCTACGTATAATGCCATTTTGTTTTGTAAGGTTTCATTTTTGAATCATGTTATTTTGGTCTTACCGCTGCTGCATATACATACTTGGACCAAGAAAAATATCACCTAGGAGATAGAATGTCACAGGAACATTGTAGTTTGGTTGCCATAGTGACCAAGAATGAAACCAAGCTGAAGTCTGACCAGACCTTGGAGGTGAATATTGAATAATCGTAAAAAGTTAAATAAACGGCAGCCCTGAGTACGTTTACTTATCTACGGAATCAATCTAGCTAGCCAGCTAACTTGGGGTCTCTCCATTTTTTGGGGTCAAGGCATCCTTGAGGTTTCTTGACTGCTTTCATCTCTGATTTACACAATGCAGTCAGTTTGGCTTTTGACGACGAGCTCTGGCATGTTCTCGCAACTCAAGTCTCGCTGACTAATTTCTGGATGTTTTTGCCGGGACGAACCGCCTTAGCCTGCAGTGGAATGCGCGTGAGGTGTGACTGCTGTTATGGATATGTTTGCATTAAAAAGCAACAGAACAACTGACGCCTTCCAGTCCAATTCAGTCTGCAAACAGGCTTATTTTTGCAAACGTATAGTTTTCTCTGGCAAGTGACTTGTGAAAATTTAGATTTTGTGATTACTTCCCCATATTAATGTTGCCATAGCAAAATTCCATGACTGATTGACACGTCTTGATGCACAAAAACAAATACGTGTTAAAATTCATCCAGGTTCTCGGTTAGGCTTGAAGAACCAACCTGACAGGTAGTCCGTGCAGACTTTGTGGGATGAAACGCTTTTGGATGAGTCATAAAAGGACTCCAGTTTGGACAAAACAAAGAGGCCGGGAGTGAAGAGAGAAAATGCTATTCTTCTTCTTGGAAGATGACATAATGCAGATGAAACTGACTCCTACACACCCATCTCCTGACCTACATACAAAAAAAAAATCCCCACTGTTGAGCAAAGGTGGTAATGAGTGGAGTGACCAATGCAACTGGAGCAGGATTACTAAATGGACCAAAGCGTTCGAAAGTAGTGGCAGGTTGAAAGCAGCAGTTTACTGGGCCGCTTGAAATACGTGAGGAGCACTTAAGACTTTGCAAACAACTGTAAATCTGCCACCAGACGCACAAAAAAGCGAAAGTGCAGCAAGCCTTCTCTTCTAAGAACAAATGAGAGCACCAAACAAAACACAAGCGGGGGGGGATCAGAGACGAGGAAATGCAACTTTTTAGACTTTACTCAGGGCAAGCGATGACGCAAGACGGGGCTCCAAAAACGCTGCCAGGAGCTGATGATCCTGCAGCGTTTCCTTCCGCTTTGTCTGAAGACTTCCTATCTTGAAAAAGATCATTTAGCAATCGCCGGGTCCTTGAGGACCAAAATGTCTTTGGTTGTCAGTCCAAGACTCAATAACCTGAGTGGGAGGCTACTGGAGCTCACAAACTCCCGAGAACATTTACGCACAACGCCTGTTGCATAAAATAACTCTGAGTCATGACGAGTGAATTGAGACTCATTGGAAACGCTTGGAATATCATAGAGAGTAAACAAAGCAGGATATGGTTTTGGTCGCGAGATAATAAATGCTGAGAGACATCATATCATGGCAACCTTCTGATCACTTGTATTGCCTACAATTTTTCATCTAGGAAAGACTTTTTGAAATTTGCCATTTGTTTGTTCCTAATTCAAAAAGCATGTTTGGTGAAGGCGTGTTTCGATGACTTTGGTGTGGATGAGCAAACCCGCTCAACAACAGAGTTGGGACAAACTGCAAAAAAAAAAAACAATGTAAGCTCGCTCAACAGAATTGGGACAAACTGCAAAAAAGGAGCCCGGGCACGCTCTCCTGCCATCCATCAGGAAGTCTTCCAGACCAGAGGCTCAGTGTTCCCTTTCCTTGTTGTGCAGCGGGCACACATCCCCGTTGTGCAATATTTCCCAGCCGGGTGCTGTTGTCAAGCGAACCTTCGAGCCTCTCAATGGAGGCCTTTACGTGCGTGTGCGGGCTTCCGGGGTGCCTGAATGGATTGGGCTCAAATCTGTGACTAAGAAGACAACAATGCCATACAGTGAGCCCGTTCACCCCCAGCGCCCCCCCCACTCCCTTCAAGATGGAGGAAATGTAAATTCTTCCTCTTTCATTTCCCAGCCCGGGACCCCCAAAGACACAGCGTGACGTCCGTCTCCAGAGGGGAAGCTCTCAATTCCTTCGCTTTTGTCGCGCACTGAAGACATTTGGGTTTCAGATCAAAAGATGAATGAAAGTTTAGAGTAACAGCTTTTACTTTGTGACATGTTACTTTGTGACTCGAAACAGAACAGCTTTAGTTTGAAGCCAGCACTTTTCAAGTTTTGCAACAAGTAGACTGCTAGTTGCCTTTAAGATCGATTGCACAAATATTTCATTTCCTTCGGCAAACATGAAGAGCAAAGAGTTGTCTGTGGGAGAAAAGGAAACCATTTTGAAGCTGAGAAGAAGAGCCATAAGAGCTATTTGCACAAACAGCATAGCCAATATTGACCTTTCGATGGGAAACCCAAATGTCTTCAGTACTCAACGACAAAGCTGTTGACCTTGCCCTTGCACTGCATGTGACCTGAGACTGGCCGGCGACCAGTCCAGCTTGTGGAGCACTTCTCTCGCCAGCAGCAAGCTGGGACAGACACACATTGTCACTGTCATGTAGAATCAGCTGCAATATCATAATGATTCATTTTGTTTGTAATTAAACATGGTATGATGATAGACAGTGAGGTATTTACACTTTACCAATAGTATTGATTTCCTCAATACGTGATTGGCCGACATGCATGTTCTGTTCAGAGGAGACCGAAACTGCCGCCTAAGAATGAAAGCATGCATGTCTATTTGTGCCCCGTGATTGGCTGGCGATCAGTACAGGGTGCAACCCGCGGCTCGCCCAAAGAAATTGAATGGACTACAAGGGCATCTCCGAGCAGTGCAAGGCAGGCAGGCCTTGTTGAAAGGCGTCAAGCCACCACAAGTCTCATCCTCCTCTCATGGATGGAACGTTACCCCCAAACTGAGGCCCTTGGACCCCAAGTCTCCACCGAGCCAGCACTACTCCCACCCCCATCAATGATTCCCTCTGCATGCTGGCTCTGCAAAATGCAAAGGAAAAAGGCTCACCTCTTCGTCCTCTGGCTTGCTTTATTCCTGCTAAACGCCCATCAAAATGCAACTTCTCATCATTGACGGTTCCTTGTTTGGCGTCCTGCTGGCAAGTTGTCCTCGCTCGTACGTCACCCCGCTAGCCGGCTACGGTTGTGCGTCGTCGCGCCTCTCTCTGCAAAGCCCTCGCCGCCCTTTCAACGGCGCTTTCGCCCCCGCTTCCATCCCTTTCTGTCCTTTCTTTGCTCCCACCTTCGGCGACCCTGCGCTGTTGCCCAGACAGCCGCACAAAAGCTCCGCTACTGAGGGAGAGCTCTCACGCGACGCCGGCCAATGGCGAGGCAGGTAAAACCACGCAAGTGGCCAATGGGAGGCGTCGGGGTAGGGGTTTGGACCAATCGTGACAGAGGTTGAGGGGGCAAAGAAGGCGGGTGGAAAGGAATTATGGCCAATCAGATTTGGCGGCCACTTCCGGGTTTCGCTTCACATTTATTAAGTTTTGGGGTAGGAGTAGTTCAAATTCAACCATAGAGAAGCGAAAGTAAAGATCTTATTGCCAGCGTTTGATTTATCTTACCATAAGTCACTGTGGCCTAATAATAAATTTAATAAATGGATGCATCATAGTTGCAAAGATAATTATACATATTTTTTTTATTTTAAAATGTGACGAAATAGCTTCACGGTTTATGGTAATAACTACAATCATATAGAAACAAATAATACAAATAAATGAAAATAATACATTTTGCTGGATGAAATTATTAATGGTATATATTATATAATATTATAATATAATAATTAATATTATATATATTAAATTGCGAATGAATAAATGAATGAACGAATGAATGAATGACTGAATGAATGAAGGACTGACTGACTGACTGACTGACTGACTGACTGACTGACTGACTGACTTAATTAATTAATTAAATGTCACCTTTTCTTCAGCACTATTTGCCAACAAGAAGCACAAACCTGTCGTCGGAAGATTTATTAAAACACAATGAGACAAATCCACAGTACAAATCAAAAGATGACCATTCACTTTGTCGTCCAGTCGCTTTACAGCACAAGTCAGAAGAAGAAGGTGCCTGCGCGTCTTGGGACGCCCCACCAGCCCCAAAGTGAACCGCCATAGAAAAAGCTTCAGAAGCTGTGCATTCGCTGCAACAAAAGGTGCCTCGTCAAGGTCTTTCTTTTTTTTCTAGCTTTTGAAACCGTGTTCATTTGAAGCATGTACATACATACGCAATATTTATAATATTAGACCGAAGTCTTGCTTTGTTTGTTTTTTGTAGACAGTACATTCATCCTGACTCCAGTTTGATTGCATTTGATCAGAATATGTTGTCGCTGATGTCCCTTTGAGGTGACGGCGCGGCCGACATTCATTTTTTATTTGAATTTCGACGCTTTATTTACACGGTTCTGAGGTTTCGTCCGCAACACCGGTTGTTTGCGACAACAACAAAAACAACAAATAGTGCAAAAAGAAAAAGAGGCTTTCAAACACAGTTTTCACATGAAATAAATAGTATGCTTGGGGCGGGGGCATTGGGGTTCTTACACATCCATAACTGGACAATAATTCCAGAAGGTCATCTGACCGGACCTTCCGTCACAATCATCTCAAAGGGGTCATCATTCCGTTTGTTACACACATCTTACGCATTGTGGAAATAGATTGTAAAAATCATGGGCCCATGGTCATTGTATAGCAAAACTGAGCTTCATTTTAAGCTTTCAAGACAGGATTAGGGTTTCAAGTCTTTACAACATTTCATCTTGATGTGACAAACTGACACAAAACCATAACATTAGAACCAAGGCCAGAGCTGAACTTTGATGGACCCATTGCGGTCTTGAAACCAGCTGGCTTAGGGGTGCCGCCTTACTGCGGTTAGCGACAAAAAAAATAGGGTTTGAAGACAGGAGTGAGGATTGCAGCTGAAGTTGAAACAACTGACGGTCGTGAAGGACTGAGGCAAGAAGTGATGGCCCGGTTGCAGTCTTAAAGCCTCTTAGTTTGGGTTTTGTAACTCAAACTAGGTTTTCAAGTTATGGTTGCAAGCCTTGGACAACATTCTCCATTTGACACAAAACCACAAACGATTGGAGATGACTGAAGCCAAAATGGAGCTTGGATGGCAATTGGGTTGGGATTTGGATACAGGGTTAGGGTTCCGAGCCTTGAAAACAGAAATCCAGGAGTGTGGCCAAACTAAACACGCTTTGATGCTCCCATCTCTGCCTTGAAACCACCTGGCTTTCAAGACAGGGCTTCCAGTTAGGGTGTCAAGCCTATCAAAAGCAAAAACCACAAACTTTCACGGAGGACTGAGGACACAATATATCTTTGATGGTCCCATTGCAGTCTTCAGACAATCAAAACCAAGCAAAAGTCATCTTTTGTGCAGGGGAAAATGTAAATATATTTTTAAAAAATCTCGGAATAAAAGTCCCACAAATGAAGGCAAATGAATCAGTTTCAATGAGGGTGCAACAAACGCTGGAAAAAAACGGAAAACATCACCATTATCACACGCATAAAACACGCTGCAATGCATCAAAGGTCCTGCAGGTGTCGCTAATTTGGCCATCCACGTGAGGTCGAGACCATCGCGACCAGGGGGTGGCGCACTTCCAGCCTTCTACTGCATCCATGAAGACTTTGAGAAAATCAACACTAAGTCAATGACAACACATACAAACGTCCACTGGGGAGAAAAAAAATGAGGAAAAAGTCACATTTGACCTCAGTCCTGACATCTCGTCTGAGGCTTTTCAGTCAAAAGTTAAAAAAACCTCTGCAAAGGTAAAAGTGCAATTCTTCAGATTCAATATGTCTGAAAACGAAAAGAAAAACAAATCAAATGAAAGGAGAGAGCGTCTCAGTCCTCGATGCAGATGACGTCGCTGGCTTTGCCGGACTTCAGGTCGGGTGTGGCCGCGTCTCGCAGGGACTCAAAGGTCTTCTTGTCCAGGTGGCTGCTGGGAGGACCGTTGGACACTGAAAGAAAACCGTCCACGGATTCATATCGGATGGACCAAAAGAAAAAAACAAAGCAAAGAAAAGAACACATCTTAATCATCACCAAGCTTGCTAAGCATTTCTGTGATTTGATGACAAATGCTTTTTCTTACCACTGACGTATGGCCCCAGAGGCATCTGACTGTAATTGACCATGGGCTGCCCTCCAGGTCCCCTGAATGCACCCCCGAATGTGCCTCCGTACAACTGGGAGCATGTGAAGCCTCCCTGGCTGAAAGTCTGATTCAAAAAAAGAAAAAGAGAGAGCGTGAGGGAAACTCTGTGTTAAGTCCAAAGTGTTGGAGCACTCACCTGCTGCGGCGGAGGCTCGCCGCCCCGGCTGGTGAGGCGGCTCAGGATGCTGCGCTCAGACATCTGCAGTCGAGCCGACACGGGCGGGATGCGGGACAACATGTTTGGCAGCCGCGTCACATCGGCCTTCATGTCACTCAGCAGCTCCTCCAGCTGGTTCAGCACTGCGCACACACGCACACACTCAAATTCGATTTGCCCGCCAAGATGAAGGAAGCGGCATCAGTGTGAAAAAATGACCTTTGTGCAGCACGGCGTTGGCGGGCTTGTTGCCACCCAGGGACTCTTTGGACAGGTGCTGGTGGGACTCGGCCAGACACTCCACCTCGGTGAAGCGCGTGTTGAGAGCCATGGCGGGATGCCCGGGGTCTTGGCTCATGTTGAGGTAGGCGGCACGCCGGAGCTGCTCCTCGATCACCAGCGCCTGCTCCAGCAACTGCACCCGCCGCCACACAGAAAGAACACGTGTTGAAACACACACGGCCTCTTCGCCCCCGCCGCCCGTTTGACCCCCACTGGCCTTGAATCGGCGGGCCAGGAACTTGTTCTTCATCTCCAGGTAGTTGCCCTTGTGCATCTCGCTCTTGAAGGGCTCATTGAGGATGGCGTAGCGTGGGTCGTTCTGGATATCCTGCCAGCGAGCGTAACCGTGCCTGCTCTTCGGTCAAGGGGGCACAAAGGCATCCAAATCCCACCCGTCACCCAAGTCCACTTTCAAGGATACGTGACGATGCCCGCCAGCAGCCAGTAGTCGTGGCGACGGTGCCAGATGTCGGGCATCTTGCCGGACGACAGCGCCGCTCGCTCTTCCGTCTGCCACAGCGTGTGCAACTCTGAGACGGGGATGCGTATTAGCGCGCGTGAAGAGCAGCCGCTCGCTTCTGTTTTAGCTTTTCTATTTTTGGGCTTCGATCCAAAGGAGCCGTCACCTGTGAAGCCTCCGTCGGCGATATTGAACATGAACTTGGTCTTGAATCCGTTCTTGTCCTCCTTCCTGGCGTCCTCCATTTCGTCCACTGTGTCTTTGTCACCGTTTAGGCGAGCGTCTGCAGCGGCGGCAGTGTCCTCGCTTTTCACCTCATCTGCACCGACAACACACGGCAAATCACTCTGGCTTTATTCAGAAACCAAGAAACATTTTTGCAATCTTTCCAAGAACAAAGAGGCAATTTGTGATCTTAAGAGAATACATTTCGGTCGGCCCTTTTTGGAAAGAACGACACAACCGATGAATTAAGAGCAGGTGGGCATTTTGAGGAGCAGTCCACAGCCTACCTACCTGCTTTGCTCTCCTTCTCCTTGCTTTCTCCTCTCTCAGGAGGCTTTTCGGAGTCTTTGGGCCGACTCTCACATGTAGGCCGAGTCTCACTTGTAGGTGAGTTCCGACCGCCCGGCCCATCCGCCTGTTTGTCCTCCTTGTCGTCTCGTCCGGTTTTCTCCTCGGAAGTCGCCATGCTCTCGTCGCCGTCCGCCGAGTCCTTCTCCTGGCGTCGGTGCGCTTCCTCCTCCTCTTCGTGTGCATGTGTCGGCGCTATACAAGTCTGTGCAGATGTGACAAATGTCACATTTTGATAAAAAAAAAAAAGAAGAAAGAACGAAAGAAAACGACGCACTTCTGGCTCCAACTGTTTCTTGCTGTCTTGCTCAGCTGCGTCCTTGTCCTCAGTGGGACCCTCGGTCTTTTCTACAAATACACAAAAGGACATTTGTTGCATTCGAGGGCACTCTGGAAATGACACAATCCAGCCATTTTCAGATCTGTGGTCTTTTTTGCTGACCTGGCAGGTCAGGGGTGCCGGGCTGCGTGGCGATCGGGCTGGCCTGCAGCGGGGTGTTGGGGTCTGACGAAACACTCTCGGTCAGTTTCTTCAGCTCCATGCCGATCGGGATCAGGTCCGGCGAGCTCAACTTTCCGTTGACGTGCTCAAACTCTTGCACCTTCCCAGGTAAACCACGGCAAATAATCATTCACGGCTACATCAACGGGATGCTATGTTTGCAAGAACTGAATGGTTGACCTTTTTCCTGACCAGCGACATGACTCCAATTCTGGTGAGCACGTGCTGGCGTGACAGGCCCTCGCGCGGGACGCCGTCGGCGAACGTCTCGGCTCCGTCTGCGCCAGGCTCGCACAGGTGTCGCATGAACAGAGACACGTAGGCCCTGGTGAAGTCACAATAAGGACCATGGTCATGTTTAACGGAAAAAAAGTGTGTTTTTCATTTGAGTCACAATGGTTTCACCTGAACTCGCGCTCGCTTTTGCCTCTCAGGTCTCGCACAATCCAGTGGGAAGTGAAGGCGTCCTGCGGGGGCATGCCCCAGCGCATGATGGCGTTCAGGAAGGCTTTCCTCTGCCGGGCGTTGAAGCCCAGAACCTGGACAGTAACGCACATAAGTTATGCTTTTGTCTCAACGCGAGGCAAATAAATTGGCTTAAAAAATCAAATAAGAAATACATTACATTTTCACTCAGGCCCTGAAAGGTTGCCCTTATTAAATCAAATTAGAAATGAACTTGATGAACAGATGATACATTTTGCAGAAAAATCCAAAAAGAGGATGGGACAAATACTTTTACTTCAATTGACAGATTGGTTCGTTTTTACCTCAATGCTGCCGCCAACTCGGGCCAGCAGGGGGGGCAAGGGCTTGTCTTTGTCATTCCTCAGATGGCGGCGAGAGTGTCGGCGCCCGCCTGCCGCAAAGAAAAACAGTCGGTAAAATCAAAATGATAATGATAAATCATTTCCGTAACCCCCCCCGCCTTGCGGCTAAAATATTTTACAAATTGACTTATTTGAAAGAGCCAAGTTTAGCCCGGGTTGTTAGCAGATGTTATGGAGAGTCTTTGCAGCATGTTAGAGCTGAATATTACTTTATCGTGTCGTAAGCACGGACCGGACACTGCATTAGGTACACCAACAACAGTTGTGATGAGAAAAAGCTTGCGTCGAGCCTTTGCAGGTGTCCCAAATGAAAGGGGCAGAGGTACCTTCCGGCCTCTCCTCGAAGTCTTCGTCCTCGTCCTCGGACCCCACCGAGTACTCCGACTGGTTGTCTGAAACATCATCCTGCCACTCTGAGCACCACACATCAGAAACAGCACAGTACATCGCTTCCGTCGGATGCCACCTGGGGGCGTCGCGCCGGCCAGCTCAGCAAGCGCGCCCTGGCTTTTGAGCAACTCAAGGAGACAGAGCTCGTTGGGTTGTTCCGGACGTGGAAGCCAATTAAAATGTCTTCGGTATGAAAATGCAAGAGTGCAAAAGCTAAGCTGGACTCGTTTACGGCGCTAAAAGAGGACAAGGCGGCGTCCGCATGGCATGGAACAACAAAGACAAACTTGCAGCACATGCGTGTCACTTTCATTTGTGGGGACAAATCCAGTGGAACGTTTGCTGCCCATCAACCTCGAGCAACAAAATATTTTCTCCATTTGGAAAAAAAATCAAATAAAACATTTGGAGTAGAAATTTAATACATCTTTTAAAATACTTCAAATAGTGTTCATGAGTAGTGCCAGATTTCCAGTTCCACTGGAACAGTCCAAAATGTGGTCCATCCCGCACATGACTGAGGCATGCCGCGAAGACGGGCGCTAACGCCAAGCGCGTAGGCCTCGCTTGGCGGCGGCCACCTACCTTGGTCCTCCTGGGTGGTGTCGTTGTAGTTGACTTGTTTGCGGATGCGCTTGCCCTTGCCCAGGTTGCGGGCCAGATCTTCCTGCTGCTGCTCGTAGTGGTGGCGCAGGAGCTTCTCCCAATAGTCCGGGTCCACGTTCTCCTCCTGCTTGATAATCTCGCGCTCCACCTCCTCCTGCGCACACATGTCTTGCTAAGCTAACGTAGCGCTCTATGTTTTTGGTCCTAAGCCCCTACAAATTGTCGTTCCTCACCTCCCCGTCCTCCTCTTTGACCACGTATTGGGCCACCTTGAAGGAGCTGAGGTACTCGTTCATGTTCTGGATCTCCGTGTCTTCCGTGGCGTCCTGGCTGCGGTCCAGTAGCTTGGAAATGGCGTCGTCATCGTAGTGGATCACGTTGCCCTCCTCGCCGTCTTTGTTGTCGCCTGAGGAAATATTTCTTTCAGCTTGTTGGACAACATAATAAAGCTCGGCGGCGTTTTATTGATTACTGCGGTTGAATTTCCGGCTTCGCGAGAAAAACCGGTTCAAGTCTTTTTTTCTTATTTTTGATGAAGCCATCTCTATAAAAGTTGTATGAATCTAAGAATATGTACCGCCCATGTTGCGAGCCGCCTCCATCTCGTCCTTAAAGAGCTCCTCCGTGCCAAACTTGAGGATGTCGTCCAGCTCCTGCTTGGACATGGAGCCCGTCTTGGAGCCCAGACCGGGCCGCACCACCAGGTGGGTCAGCATCATCTTCCTCTTGGCCACCTGAGTGATCCTCTCCTCCACCGAGCCCCTCGTCACAAATCGGTAGATCATCACCTTCCTGTTCTGCCCGATGCGGTGCGCTCTGCTGAAAGCCTGAAAAGAAGTAGAAAAAAAAAAAACAATGCGACTATTTAATGTGCTACCCCAAAATGCTTATGTATGAGCTCACTCAAGTCAAAAATACAAAAATGACTACCGTAATTTTCGGACTATAAGTCGCACCGGAGTATAAGTCGCACCAGCCATAAAATGCCCAAAAAAGTGAAAAAAAACATATATATGTATATAAGTCGCCCCTGAGTATAAGTCGCCCCCCCACCCAAACTATGAAAAAGACCACGACTTATAGTCCGAAAATTACGGTACTTTCCTATGAGCCATCTCGTGGCATCTCTAAGGGATTACAAAGAGAGCCCAAAAAAAAAATAATCGGGATGATGTTTTTGAGCAACTAGCTGAGGATAGCTATAAAGAGCAAATTGTGACTAGGCGGGGTTCCCTTTCTGCAAAATAAATCAGGCTCACTTGGATGTCATTGTGAGGGTTCCAGTCTGAGTCGTAGATGATGACGGTGTCCGCGCTGGCCAGATTGATTCCTAGACCTCCGGCTCGGGTTGAGAGCAGGAAGCAGAACTGCTGAGCGCCCGGCGCTGCAACCCAACACAAGCCATTTACACATTGGCCTGACTGCGGATGAACGGCAACCGTACTCCACTCGGCTGGGTTCCTTTCCGAGTCCTGAGCAAAACCCACCATTGAAGCGGTCGATGGCCTCCTG
This sequence comes from Syngnathus typhle, assembly GCF_033458585.1. Classification (NCBI taxonomy): domain Eukaryota; kingdom Metazoa; phylum Chordata; class Actinopteri; order Syngnathiformes; family Syngnathidae; genus Syngnathus; species Syngnathus typhle. The sequence continues at coordinate 12,202,000 of NC_083748.1, forward strand.
CCGCAAGCCTCCGGTGATGCCGCCGTCGATGCGCTCGTATTTATAACCTTCAAACTCCAGAAAGTCCTCCAGCAGATCCAACATCTTGGTCATCTGCACAAGAATCCAAAATGGGGGATGTAAAAGAAAGTACCGAATCGCACTTTTCCTGCACTTACCTGGGAGAAAATGAGAACTCTGTGGCCTTCATCTTTGAGCTTCTTCAGCATTTTCTGCAGCAGCGTCAGCTTTCCCGACGACTTGACCAGCTGGTTGCCGTCGTACGAGCCGTTGGGCAAAACGGGAGCCTCCTGCAAAAGGAAGGAAAGGCAACGTCAATGACGCCACGGAGCTCTTCCGGGAAACATCTCGGCCCGCAGTCGTACCACAGCGGCCACGGGGAACAGATAGGGGTGGTTGCAGCACTTCTTCAGGTCCATCATGATGTTGAGCAGGGAGACTTGGTTGCCTCCGCCTTTGGAGTTGAGAGCCTCAAAGTTCCGCGTCAAGATGAACTTATAGTACTTCCTGAGGGGGCAAACACACCAAATCAGCCACTGTCTGCGTTCAGGCTTCTCAAACTGAGCTCAGAGCTTGTGGTTTAGCAACATTGTGGCCACCACTGACTTCTGCATGGGGCTGAGCTCCACTCGCACGATCAGCTCCGTCTTGGCCGGCATGTTCTTAAAGACGTCCGCCTTGAGCCTCCGGAGCATGTGTGGACCCAGCAGGTCGTGGAGCTTCTTGATCTGGTCTTCCTTGGAGATGTCAGCAAACTCCTCCAGGAAGCCCTCAAGGTTACTGCGCAGTAGGTAAGAAAAAAAGATGCCTTTCATTTCGGATCCATGCCATGCAAAATCATTCTCAACCGGGAATAAGTTACAGTAGATTCACATATTTCTGACCAATCCCAGTTTGATTTATTAATAAGTCTGAGTGAGCGGAATGGCCAACGATTATAAGTAGCTGGACCTACTTGAAGCGCTCCGGCGTGAGGAAGTTGAGCAAGTGGAAAAGTTCCTCCAGGTTGTTCTGGAGAGGAGTTCCGGTGAGCAGCAGCTTATAGTAGATCTTGTAGCCATTGAGGATTCGGAAAAACTGCAAGGGACAAGTTTAGAGTTCAATTGCCTTCACATGAGGCTCATCAAAAGTGTTAGCTAGAATAGCTACGAGCTTAAATACGAGCTATAACGTCTTCTCCCCCCTTTTGATTGTGCTCAAGGTGCATTCAAGGACTGTCCAAAAACAGGTCAGCTTAAAAACACATCAAACCTTGGACTGGTTGTTCTTCAGCCTGTGGGCCTCGTCCACCACCAGACAAGCCCAGGTGATGGATCCCAAGATGGCTTGATCGATGGTAATCAGCTCGTAGGACGTCAGCAGCACGTGGAACTTGATGGGCGTGTCTTTCTGCCGGATGGCAAAACACTTTGAGATCAAAGTTACTCATTTCGAGAGCGAGAAAGTGGACTTTGAGGAACCTTCATGCGGAAAGCTTTGCGTCCCAACTTGACGGCGCTGTCCTCGAAGGTGAACTCGTTCTCCCGGATGATGGCGCGGCTATCTTTGTCTCCGGTGTAGGTGACCACGTAGAAGTCGGGGGCCCACATCTCAAACTCGCGCTCCCAGTTGATGATGGTGGACAGCGGCGCGCTCACCAGGAAGGGACCCTTGGAGTGACCCTGGACGAGCGCAGCACACTCGTTCACGAACACGTTCGCACGCGGCACACGGGCCAGACAACGGCAAGCACGAGGGGGGTAAAAATTATTTTTAAAAAAGGCGTGCGGGTCTTGTGTGACCTCTTTGTAGAGCGAGTAGAGGAATACGATGGTCTGCACGGTCTTGCCCAGGCCCATCTCGTCAGCCAGGATGGTATCGGTGCCCTGCGCCCAGGAGAAGCGCAACCAGTTGAGACCCTCCAGCTGGTACGGGTGCAGCGTCCCCCCTGTGGCGTTGATGTACCACGGCTGGTGCTCGAACTTGATGGTCGGCTGCGGGAGCAAAAGCGTCGTTATCGGCAACCGCGCTTAGCCATCCGTCTTGTCCGACTTGAGAGCTTACGTCGATGATGGGAGCATCTGGGGGGATCTCCCGCTTGGGCCGCTCGTCTCTTTGCGTCATCGCTTTGGCGGGGCGTTGGTCCTCGCCGAGAATTTGCTCCCTGGACAAGTACACAGAAGGTCTCGGCCTGCTCTGCGAAGCCGACTGGGATGCCGAGTGTGACTTTGGCGAACCTGTGGTCCCAGTAGGACACTTTATGGCTGTTGTATTCCGGCACGTCAAAGTCGTCCACCTCCCACGTGCACTGGTCGTAAGGGAGGTCCCGCCACTTGATCAGGTAGTGCACGTCGCCATCTTTATCAAAACTACGCACACACGACAGCAGCCGTGCAAATTCTGTTAAGCCATGCAGGTTGTTGCTTTTTGTTTCGCAATAAAGTTTTGATTTTTTTTTTTTTTTAAAGACGTGTAGCGGGCGCACCTGTGGTTGAGGACGCGGTGAATGACCATCCACTCGGGCTTGATGCCATATCGGTAGAAGCGCTCCTCCATGGCGGCGTACTGAGGGTCTTTGCTCTTGCGCTTTTCGCTGTTGCGTTCCTCCTCGCCGGAGCCGTAATCATACGGCGGCGGTTCGTCCATGTCGTTCTTGCGCTGGTAGTTGCGGTACATCACTGTGTGGTACAGTTCCAACTGCGCAAACACAACATATGATTTTTCGTCAATGATTGTTTTGTTTTTGACTTTTTAGGGTTTCAATTCCGAGTTAGTGTTTCAAAAGAGGCGTGAAGAAGAAGAGGGAATGGGCAAGCGTTCCTAAAATTATCACCTGCAGCTCGCTGACCCAAGAGCAGTGCCAGTAGGAGAGTCCGGCCCACTTGACCAGGAACTCCCGCTCGGGGCGGCCCTTGAGCGGGGGCTTGCTCAGGGGATCGGCGATCGGGTGACCGTCTGGGCCTGCCGGCGGCTCGGCGGGCAGGGGGGCGTCACCCCACGTCCAGTGCATGATTTTTTGCACTTTGCCTTTCAGAGGTGAGCACTAACAAGAGAGTATTAAAAAAAAAAAAATTGTAATTGTTTCATCAGCGCAAGACTGGCCCAAAGTTTCATAAAATACGTCCATGTAATACTAATAAATCATGTTATTGTTTTATTCTTTCTCTTCTACCATCTAAAAATAAGAAAGTGCACTACTCAGATAGTAGAAGCAAATATACAGACACATTATTCGCAATCAAATTAAATTCTTGCATTTTTGTAGTTTATTAAATAATGTGATGGGCTCACCAAGCAGCGCGGACAAATCCACTCCCCGTTGGGAATCTCGGGCAGCGGCGGGTTGAGGCAGTGGATGTGGTAGGAGGACGGGCAGGCGTCGCAACACAGCAGCTCCCCGCCGTCCTTACACACTCGGCAAAACTCCATGTGGTCGTCCTCTTCCTCCCCTCCTGCTTCGTCTTCCTCCTCGTCCTCTTCATCTTTGGCTTCCCACTGGATGCCCTCCTTCTCCTGAGGCCATACAAAAAAAAATTGTTTTGGTGTCATCTGGGGCCCAAGGGAAGGCTTTGGAGTGAGTGGAGGAGCTTCATTTAGACAAAAGTAAGTCTTTGCCGCCATTTTGTGGACATTGAAACCCCTTCTTGGGAAGGCATCTTGAAGTATTCACTCAACTCCGACAGATATTTCTCTACTGCTACGTACAGCGCTGAAGTAGAAACTCTTGCTACTCACACAGTGCGGACAGCTCCATTTTCCCTCGGGAGCCTTCTCCAACTCTGGTTCCAGGCACACCAGGTGGTACGCCCGTGGACAAGTATCGCACAGGATGATTTCGCCGCCCTGCTGACACACCTCGCAGTAGTCCTGGTGGTCCGTCTCGTAGCCGTCGCCGTCCTCCTCTGGAAGAACAGGAGGAAGTTCCCAAATTATTGGATGGACGGAACATAATTTTCTTTTTGTCACGAGGACTGCTTTGTAAACATTGAGGCTTCCATCCTACTTTTCCTCTTTTTGCGTCCGCGTCTGGCCTTTTTCTTGGCGGCCATGGGCCCCGAGGCGTCGCAAAGCACCGAGGCACTGAGGATGCTGATGTCGTCAAAGTCTGACTCGTCTAGAAAGTCTTCGTCACTCTGACACAGAAGCAAAAGTCAGTTTGGCCAACGACTGGACGGAGCAACGAAAAAAAAGCTTGCCGCATGGCAGCAAGGCTCACCGAGGATGTCTTCTTCTTCTTGCCACTTTGTCCCGACTTGGATTTGGTCTTCTTTGCTTTCACTTTCTTCTTCATGTCTTTTGCACTTTTGCTCCTCTTTCGAGCACCGGGCCCTGACCAGACACTCCATTAGGGACCCCAGCACAATCCAATGCAATGGTGGCCGAACGCTTTCTTTGTACCTTTTCCCTCTTTGGTTTTGGCTTTTTTGATGGGCCCAAGCGGAGCGCCCAGCTGGCCGACAGAGGTGGGCGGCGCCACGGTGACCGTTTCCACGGCAGCGGCGACAGCGGCGGCCACGGCGGTGGCCGAGGCGCCCTTGAATGGGTTGTTGGCGCTGAACTCGCGCCACTTGGCTCCCAGGACCGTCATCATCTTGGACATGGGGATCTTGGGGTTCTTCTTGGCAATGAGAGGTCTGGCAGGAAACAAGACCATTCAGTCATGGAAAAAAAATGAGCTTTTGGAAATATTTTTATGATTCATGTTTAAGTTTGCCCAATGAAAGAGTGTACCATACGGTTTTGACCGTGTATTGACGTTTCAGAAAATAAATCCATGTTTTGCTCAACCTACCCCTTAATTATGGAAGTATTGTTACGTAAGTACCATTGAAAATGGAAAGGTATCCGTGTTGAGAGGGAACACCTTTAGGGTATTTGAAATGAACAAGAAACTGAAGAAACAAGTTTGGTCTTGACTCCGTATGAGGAAATGAATTGTCGTACAATGTCCTCCTTTCAAAGCCGAGGTGGCACTTTTCATGTTTTGGTACATGCCAATTCTGAAAACAAACGCACGTGGTGGCTTGGAAAAGACTTTTGCTGTGTCATATTTGTCATTTGTCAGGCAGCAGCTTGAGCTTTGGCACGTCGGCCTACAAGAGACCGGCGGGTCCGAGCCCCCGGGAACCCCCCCCCCCCCCTCCCCTGCTTTGACAGTCTTCCAGCGAGCAGCTGACTGCACACTACGCGTGTGCTTTAAACGCTCTCGAGCGCCCCAGGTGAAGCTGGATCGGCTTGACACAAAAGCAGCAGTGTGCGCTGCTCCACAAAGCGAAAAAAGTTGGACGCTTGCCTGAGGAACTGGCTGAAGGCTTTGTAGTTGGTGATAGTCTTGTAGTCGTCCTCGGTGAAGCCGTACTGGACGTCCTCCAGGCCCCACTCGTGCATCAACTGGCTGGATGATTTGGGCTCCTGAGGTGTAGCGAAATTGAGTATCGATGAAAGGGCGTGTCTCGAAAAGATTATTTATATTCTGCGTGTGGTCAGGCGTGGGCCGAGATTAGATTCTGACGGTGAGCAAAATTGTCTGATTGTTGTTTTCTCATCATGTGTGGGGTCACGTTCAGAAATTTCAAATTTGGCTTCACCGTTTCACAACTCACTTTCATGCTCCCGTCGTCATCGTCCTCATCGTCGTCCTCCTCGTCTCGCTTCTTCTTCCTGGGCTTCCTCTCTTTCTTCTCCCTGGGCTTCTTCTTCTTCTTCTTGGGAAGACCGAACATGCCGGTGTCGCTCCCTGAGCCTCGCTCGGGACGGTCCGGCTCATCCTCCTCCACTTCAGATGCGCGGTCCTGTTCGCTATCCACCTGGATGCCTCCCTGAGGACCAGACAATGCGCATTGATTGTTCAGCTTTGAGCCATTTTAGGAAAGCTGATTTTTAAGGCATCATACGGACAAGTTGCAGAGAGAATAAATTCCTGTATTGTTGTATACTTTTTGCCCGAATGTAAGATGACCCCCAGTCTTATTTCAATGCAAAAAACATCGTCTTATATTCGGGACAATACGGTAATTTGTTTTTAATAGAAAAATAGCACTCTATAATACTGTAATAATCTATAATATTGTATTTAAAAGAAGAGGACGAATGTAAGAAACTTCTGCAAGGGTTAATTATGCTGTTTGTTAGCCTGGCTATGTTAGCATTAGGCTAACACACTTTAACTCCAAGTTACGTGGTTGCTTTAAAATATACGATGCGTGACTGCCTTTGTTTTGTGTAGTAAGCTTCAACTGGGAGTGGCAATAGAGCGCTCCAAACCTCTGTTTTTGTTTTTTTAACTCGAGGAATTGCTTGTATATCAGCAAGCTGCTAAGTCGGGTCACATGTTTCTCGAGGCTACGTGGTTGTTACTAGGCTACAACAACTCTAATGCTGCTCTTTTCCATGAACAAAGAGAACATCTATGTCATATTAGCAAAGAGACATCTGGAAGGCTGCATGATTCAACACTGGCCAGGTGCAGGAGAACACATCCAGTGTGTGTGTGTGTGTGTGTGTGTGTGTGTGTGCATGTGTGCGTTCCATGTTAGCTTAGTATTTTGCTTCCTTTCACATCTGCGTGCATTTTCTGTCTCTCCTGTTTGTAGTTCTTTCATGTTGTGCATAATAAAGTGCAGCATGTGAATGTGTGTGTATGTGTGCGTGCGGCCTGTTGCTTCCACACGCAAACACACGCACACACAGACTTGCGGGCGTTTTCGCTCTGTGGCGCAGTGGAAAGGCTCGCATTGCCGCAGCGCCCGCCAACCCTACCAGCAGCCTGGCAGTGTTGCCATGGCGACCACATTTGAGCAGTCTCTCTCTCTCTCTCTCTCTCTCTCTCTCTCTCTCTCTCTCTCTCTCTCTCTCTCTCTCTCTCTCTCTCTCTCTCTCTCTCTCTCTCTCTCTCTCTCTCTCTCTCTCTCTCTCTCTCTCTCTCTCTCTCTCTCTCTCTCCCCCCCCCCCCCTAGTTTTGCTGCCGTTCTCATCGCCCACAAACATAAAAATACACACACACACACACACTAAATCACACCACTGTTCATTTTCCTCTGGTTGCACATCTCACCCCCATTTAATTTTCTACTCTCACTCCTTCCTATTCTTCCATTCACCCTGGGCACACACACACTCACACACACACACTCACACAGACACACACACACACACACATACACACAGGAGCTAATAGAACAGCGCCATCCAATCACATATCCCCACATAACGAGCTTGTTATGCAAAGGCCCGTGCTTCTCCGCCACCCTTTGCCGTCTAGACAAATCTCATTTATGCATAGGAAGAAAAAAAGAAAGAGGGGGAAGAGGAGGGCAGTAAATTGAGGAGCGTAAATGGAAGAGGGGAGCCAAGGTGGCTGATGAAACGAGCCGGCAAGGGCGAGATGGAGGAGGCCCGCACATGGCATAAGGGGCAAAAGAGGACAAAAGAGGAGGAAGGTTGGCCCCCTCGGAGGGAGAACAATCAGATAACTGCTGATAGCCTAATCAAATTAGATGCTCCTGCATATCGCTTCTGCCTCGAAGGGGAAAACTGCAGTGCAGTGCACGCAGCCCCGCACAAGGCAGCCAATGAGCATGCCGGTGAATATTGTAGTGGGATCCAGGAAAAAAAAAAAGAAAAGGGAAAATAAAAAAACTCTTTGTCCTCACAGCTGAACTGTAAAATCAACACGGCGGGCTGTTCTGAGGCCTGGTTCAAAAACAGCTTCGCTTGGCTCCACACTCGAGCGCCTTTGTTTCACTGCCGATTGGATAAACAAGGAAATCCCGACTGGGATTCTTGTGACTAAAGGAAGGAAGGAAGGAAAGAAGGTGACGTGCTAGAGATGAAGAAAAGATCATTGGATCACGTCTCGCTTGGTCGGGAGCTTGGCCGGATCGATGAACGTTAGTTGCATGTGATTGGCGGGAAGATGGAAAGGAAACTTATTGGCTTGATGGACAGCTAGCTCGCTGAGGACAATTGTGCTAAACAAGAATTTCAAAAATGTCAATGTGCAAAAAATGTTTATTCATTCAATCTGTAGTATGAAGTAAGCCATAGCAGAAGTATGTATGCAACTAGTGTGTAGCATATAGCATATAGCATACAATACAAAGTCTCTATTACCACATATAAAATGAAGTAGTATGTATTTTGAAATATCCCATGCAACGTAGGCTATGTGCCAACTAGTAATCAGCGTGCGGCAAGATGAAAAAGGTCAAATAAAACACAAATGAATATAGAGTACCGTAATTTACCGGAGTATAAATCGCACCAGCCATAAAATGCCCAAAAAAGTGAAAAAAAACATATATATGTATATAAGTCGCTCCTGAGTATAAGTCACCCCCCCCCCCCCAAACTATGGAAAAAAACGCGACTTATAGTCCGAAAATTACGGTAGTTGTAATATAGATTTAGTGCTTCGGATGACTGGATAGTGCGAAGCATGTTGCGTTTGTTGGCCCACCTCCTTTTTCCGCTTCTTGACTTTGGCCACCTTCCCCTCCTTCATCTTCTTGCTCTTCTTCTTCTTCTGCTGCTGCTGCTTGAGGGAGTCGTCGTCGTCCGAGAAGAAGCTGCCGATGGAGGCCAGGGGCAACACCGGGCGGGTGTCCTCCTCGTCTGCGTGCGTAAAAACAGCCATGCAATAACAACGTTAGACAGGTATTTACGACATGGTGGTGGTACACAGCGTCTCCATCGGTTTCCTCCCACACAGCCGAAACATGAATATTAGGTTGACAGTTCTAATGCGGTTGCTTGTGGAGAGAATTTGTGGCTTGGCTGGTGACCAGTGCGTCTGTACCCCGCCTCTCTCCCCAAGACTTTGTTCACTTCACTCATTTGGACAAACACAATAGAAAATGGGTGGATTGATTCTTTCCATTTGGGGGAAAATATTGAAATTTGGAAGTCAGCCAGAAGAGCTTGTGTTAAGATTAAAAAAGATTAAGATTAAAGTCCCAATGATCGTCACACACACACCTGGGTGTGGTGAAATTTGTCCTCTGCATTTAACCCATCCCCGTGTGATTTTAATCCATCCCCTGGGGGAGAGGGGAGCAGTGAGCAGCAGCGGTGCCGCGCTCGGGAATCAGTTGGTGATCTAACCCCCCAATTCCAACCCTTAATGCTGAGTGCCAAGCAGGGAGGCAATGGGTCCCATTTTTATAGTCTTTGGTATGACCCGGCCGGGGTTTGAACCCACAACCTTCCAGCCTCAGGGCGGACACTCTACCACTAGGCCACTGAGCTGTTCCTCTTTGATTCCACGAATGGCAAGTAGTGTTGCTGGAGGAACGAGCGTGAATTAACGGCCAGAACCACGTGTCCGAATGGGACAACCATCGCTTGCGCGGGAAACAAAACGTCACAGCTGAGAGAAATGGAGCGCCAAGCGGGGAGCGGGGGACTCCCTTGGTTGGACCGCAGGACCGCTGAGCCTTTCCCAGCTGCCGCTTGTCGAAGCGTCTGCGTACAAATGAGCCCACTTGCTGAGCCCGGCGGCCCGTCTCGCTCGTGTGCCGGGCCAACTACATGGCTACAAACACACAACATGAATAATACAGCGTGTGGGATCAACCTGCCAACATTTGTCCGGCTGGCCAGGAGGAGTCTGGCTCCTGGTCCAAGCAGACAGAGCAAAACAAATAGTTTAGCAGCGCTAGCAGGAGGCAGCCCCACTCACGCGGTCACAATGCACGTTCATATCGAGAGTGGCGGACGCTTGTTTTCAGTACCTGGACACGACTGCCATGTGGATGGAAACGTTCAAGCCGTGAAGTCTCCTGGCTTTTCTGGGGAACCTATTTTGACTATTGGTTGAAAACTCACTTGTGTGCATCGTTTATCAGACGCTAATTAGCTGATATGAATGTGTACGCCCAACATAACTGCATGCAGCTCTGCTTAGCTTTTAGGGCCATTATGACTGTCAACCCAAATCAATGTATGAGCACCTCATATTATATACAGTAAAAGCTACAAAACAAATACGGTATTTTCCGGACTATAAGGCGCACCTAAAAACCTAAAATCTTCTCAAAAGCCGACAGTGCGCCTTATAGTCCAGTGCGCCATATATATGGACCAAATTCCTAAATTCAAACTGGCCCGAAGCATTGTGTCATGAAATCAAGCATAAGTGGCCTGCTGAAGACTATGAATCATGAATCAAAAAGACTATGGATCATTATTTTTTGATTATAAAGTCATTTGTTGCATCTGAAGTTGAAATAAAAAAAATAAAATGGAGAATGATTTGATTTGGATTAAAAATCTGACATGATGCATTAATGGTGCGCCTTATAGTCTGGTGCGCCTTATAGTCCGGAAAATACGGTACTCAAACGCGCTCACAGGTACTGAAATCTCATACGCATGACACGTTTGCGTATTGTTTGTGGGAGGCAATTGTGAATTACAGGCGAGCCGTCATACAGATCACAGCCTCTCCCATCCAGCGCCTGACAGCGGCAGCGATAATTCGCCGCCTTCAACACCTGCCTCCCCTCGCACTCCTCCCCTCGTTCGCCGCTAAATGGCCCGTGACGTTCCCTCCCGGGAACGACATCCGGCTGAGCGTGCCCTGAGGGGAGGTGCAGTTTTAGGGTGAAGGTCAGCAGCAGGTTGTATTAGTCACGGGAGCACAGCTGGGCCAGGCTAACAAGCCTCGCGCAGCCCCGACAGACCACAGACTCGCTTTTGACCTTCTTGGCGGTGGAAAGGAGCCGAGGGAGATTCATGAGGACCGCCGCAGCGAAGACACTCGGGCCCCGCATGGAAAATCCATACCCAAAGAAAGTCCAACTCTTTGTAATTTCACAGAAAAAATTAACCATAGCTTTTCTTTTTGTTGGCAAGTCGCGACACACCGAGGACAAGAACGAAACGCAAACTGCAACTATTTGAGGCAGCCGACTGAAACTCACTCACACACACACACCAAGGATTGTTTTGTTTTTGCTCTTCTCCTTTATGAAAATACTCTCGGATAAGCCACTGAATCGGAATGTCCTACACCCTCACGCACGCAACTGAAACACGGTTTTCCACATAATTGGAAAGCTCAGCTAAAACTCTCAAACACACACAGTGCCGCAAACACTCACATCACGACCGAAACACTGTGTTGTAGTCAAACTACTAAAGTGCAAGGGAAAAAAAACTTGCAGGCCATAAATCGATGACTAGACTAGTATGCTAATGTTAGCATGTAGGTTTTATTTCCAATGAGGCAGCAAACTGCTGGAGCTAGCCGGAGTGCCTCAACCAGTGATGCTGATAACGCATTCATCAAAGGGAGGAGACGGAAAGGGAATGCAGCACAGGCAGATGGATTGAAATGGTGTCAACTTTCAGAGAGACCAGACAAAAATAGACACAGTTCCAATCAAAGGGGTGGGGGGTGGGACTGCTGATGTTGGGGGTGCATCCTTCACATCTCAAGATGGAACCAAAACACAATTAAATGCAAAATCTTGGTAAGATGGTTTGTGAGTTCAGCGAGCATCACACGATGAGCTATTTGGTTTTACTGTGATTTTGTGGCGAGAAGCTAATTATTATTTAGGTGCACTCGTTGCTGCAGGTTGGTTACGTGGTGCCGTGTGTGTGTGTGTGCGTGGGTGTGTTTTAACAAAAATGTCCAGTCTTATGGGAAGAATTTTGTGACACCCAGACTTTAAAATCCCCGAATGGTTTGGGTCTAAACTACATTCAAGCAATGCTCATTGAACAAAAACCCCGTCGGGTTCTGAGGTCTGCGGACTAGGGCTGATTAGCGCAGCCCAGAACTCAAAGCAAAGACGGTGAAGCGGCATTTAACCGTGATGCTGCACGCAAGCGAATAAGCTGCCGACAGAAGCGAAGTGTAAATCCTCTACTTGGGAACCCAGGTTAAAAAAAATCTTTTCATCATTCTTAACGTGCTACTTTTGCTCTCTTTGCTTTGCCTTGAATGACTTTCGCTGTTTATGTGCTTTGGGCTTGCTTTGTGTATGAAATGTGCTCCAGAGGTCAAACTGTTCTGCCCTGTCTTGCCATGCCTGACAAATGGTCGCTCCATCCAGTGGTCTTGAGGATCAAGTTGTTGACTTGTTCTAAAGTTGAACTCGTGAATGCGTCTGCTTTCTTGTCTTGCTGTAGCAGCAGCAACCCCCCCCCCCCCACACACACACACACACATAATACACAATCCTTGAAATCAACTTTAAACGCCGCCCCCACGCCATTGACATTGGAAGTCGGTGGACCCCCTCTTGCTTCCAAAAGCATGCAAGCAGTTTTTTTTACATTATGATTTTTTTCATTTCTTTCCATGCAACAACCCCCCTCCCACCCCCCAACCCCGCACACACAGTCCCCTATTCTATGTCTCCTTTCAAAAATCGTGCAAAAATAACAGCATGACTGTGCGTATTTTTGCAGCCCATCCCTCCTCCTCCTGCTCTTCTTCCTCCTCCTCCTTCTCCTCAGACAAGCCCTTTCTCTTTGGGCCAACATTCAAAGCGACGCTAAATAAACTGAAGGACACTCCGCCTCCCCCTTCGCCCCTCCGCCTCTCCCTCCCTCGTTCCCTCCCTCCCTTCGTCCCTCCCTCCTCACCTGGCATCTCGTCGTCAAAATCCATGTCGTCCTGCGCCTCGTCTTCATTGCTCAGCGACCCGGGCATCTTGATCTCATCGCCCCCTCCTCCTCTTCCAAAAAGCTCCTTTTGGGCTGACAATAGTGAAAGTTAACCCTCGGCACGCCGCTCTCGTCCTCCTCCACCTCCTGGCGCTCTTCCTCCCCTCGTCAGCCGCCGCTAAATCCGCAGCACTGTGATGAAACAAAAACATTCAAATGTGATGAGGCGAGATCCGCTCACGGGGCTCTCTTAGCAAAAAAACAGGGCTGCCAGTCTGGAATTAAAATAAGAAACACACACACACTGAAGAAAGAGAAGAGGGGGGGGAAAAATGGAACACACATGCCCAGATTGTGACGTCTGGTCTGTTGCCATGACGATGCATCCCATAATTTCAGCCACA